>NW_004949132.1:943446-944491 GCF_000317375.1 Microtus ochrogaster
AATCAATTAATCTATCTATCTATCTATCTATCTATCTATCTATCTATCTATCTATCTATCTATCTATCTACCTACCTACCTATCTACCTATCTGTCTGAGTGTGACACAATGCATGCATGTGTATGCACCATTTGTCAACTTCCAGTGTCTTCCTCAGTCCTTTTCACCATTGTTTTTTGAAACAGGGTCTCTTATTGTATCTGATGCTCACAGATTCAGCTGGGCTTGCTTATCTGTGAGCTCAAAGGATTCACCCCTCTGCTTTCTCATTGTTAGGAACACAGAGACATATCATCAAGTTTGTCATTGTATATGGGTACTGGGTATCCCAATTCGGATCCCGATGTCTGTACTCCAAGCACTTTACCATCTGAAATGTCTCCCCACACCTCTCTCTCTTTGGTACACTCTCCCTATTGCTTTCATAATACAAGTAAAATAAGGCGATTTCTTTGCTTAAAAACCTTAAGTTTCACCCCATGATTTACAGGGTAAATTCCTAGTCTTTATTGATCAAGTCCCTGGTAACCATATCAGCATAAACTCACAACTTGCCATCCTTTCACTTTTTTGCCCTGTGGAATTCAGAGTTGTTTTGCAGTCATCTTTTTTTTTTTGAATTTATTGATTCTGTGTCTTTGTTCCTATCTTTTCAATTTACCTGACTTTTACTGAACTTTACTTTCTCAAGAAGCTTATATTTTTTTCACCACTCCTTCCTTTTCTCTACAGTTTTTGTATGATCCGTATATAGACTGGAAATGTTATCTTAACTTTGTCTACTCTCTAGACTGAGATATTCTTTAAGCATGATATTTTACCAAATTTCCTAATATCTTTCTCTTTTTATAACTTTTGTTTTGTTTGGTTTTTTTTTGTTTGTTTGTTTTTTGTTTTTTCGAGACAGAGTTTCTCTGTACCTTTGGAGCCTATCCTGGAACTAGCTCTTGTAGACTAGGCTGGTCTCGAATTCACAGAGATCTGCCTGCCTCTGCGTCTTGAGTGCTGGGATTAAAGGCGTGCACCACCACTGCCCAGCCAACT
>NW_004949132.1:944596-946213 GCF_000317375.1 Microtus ochrogaster
ACTTGAGGCAGGACCAAGACCCTCTTCCCTGTATGTAGGCTGAACAAGATATACCTCCATAGAGAATGAGCTCCAAAGAGTCAGTTCAAGCACTAGGGATAAATACTGGTTCTACTGCTAATGGCTCCACAAACTGCCCATGCCACACAACTGTCACCTACATTCAGTAGACCTAGTTCGGTCTTATTCTGGGTTCCTAGCTGTCAGTCTGGAGTCAATGAGCTTCTTTTAGGTCATGTCAGCTGTTTCTGAGGGTATTCCCATCATGTTCTTGAGCTTTTGCTCATAATATTGCTCCTCCCTCTCTATGACTAGACTCCAGGAATTCGGTCCAGTGCTTATCTGTGGGTCTATGCATGTGCTTCCATCAGTTCCTCTATAATGGTTCTATGATGACAAAGTAGTCATCAACATGATTACAGGGGAAGGGCAGTTTAGGTATCCTCTCCACTATTGATTAGATTCTTAACTGGGGTCATCCTTGTGGTTTTCTTGGTTTTCCTAATGTTTCCCTAATGAGGTTCCTTAGTTTCCCTAATGCCTGGTTTCTTGCTAACCACACAATGGCTCTGTCTTTCAAGGTATCGCTTTCCTTGCTCTCTATCTCTGTCTTTTACCCAACTTGATCTTCCTGATCCCTCATGTTCTCCTCCCTACTCCCCCTTCTCCCCTCCACCATGCCCCTGTCACCCTACTGCTATGCTGCCAATTGACTATGCAGAACTTGACTACTTCACCTTCCTTGGGGGATCCTTGTATGTTTCTCTTAGGGTTTTCCTTATTTCTTGGCTTTTCTGGGGTTGTGGACTGTAGGCTGGTTATCCATTGCTTTATGTTTAATATCTACTTAGGAGTGAGTACAAACCATGTTTGTTTTTCTGTGTCTGGGTTACCTCACTGAGGATGGTTTTTTTCTAGTTCCATTCATTTGCCTGAAGATTTCTAGATGTTGTTTTTTACTACTGAGTAGTACTCCATTGTGTAAATGTACCACATTTTCATTATCTCTTCTTCAGTTGAGGGGCATCACAGTTGTTTCCAGGTTCTGACTATTACAAATAATGTTGCTGTGAACATAGTTGAACAGATGTCTTTGTGGTATGGGTATGCATCCTGTGGGTATATATACCCAAGAGTGGTATTACTCGGTCTTGAAGTAAATTGATTCTCAATTCTTTGAGAAAAGATCACACTGATTTCCAAAGTGGTTGTACATGTTTGCACTTCCACCAGCAATGGAGAAATGTTCCTCTTACTCTGCGTCCTCTCCAGCATAAGCTGTCATTAGTGTTTTTGATCTTAGTCATTTTGACTGCTGTAAGATGGTATCTCAGAGTCATTTTGCTTTGCATTTCCCTGATGACTAAGGATGTTGAGCAATTCCTTAAGTGCCTTCTGGCCATTAGAGATTTCTCTATTGAGAATTCTTTGTTTATCTGTACCCCATTTTTAATTGGGTTATTTGATATTTTGATATCTAGTTTCTTGAGTTCTTTGTATATTTTGGAGTTCAGCCCTCTATCTCAAGTGGGGTTGGTGACCCACGGAGACAGTGGGTCTGATCTATTGGGAGCTCACCAATGCCAGCTGGATTGTGACTCGAAAAGCAGGGGATAA
>NW_004949132.1:946698-958483 GCF_000317375.1 Microtus ochrogaster
GTGTTGCTGGATTTATATTAAGGTATTTGATCCATTTTAACTTGAGTTTTATGCATGGAATAGATATGGATCTTTGCATTCTTTATTTTTTATTGTTTTTATTGAGGTATATATTATTCTCCAGTCCCTTCCCTTCTCTCCCCTCTCCTTCTACCCTTTCCCATTGTTCTCATGCTCCCAATTTACTCAGGAGATCTTGTTTTTTTTTTTTTGTACTTCCCATGTCAATTACATCTATATATGCCTCTCTTAGGGTCCTCACTGTTGTCCAGGTTCTCTAGGATTGTAAATCGTAGGCTGGTTTTTCTTTGTTTTATATCTAAAAGCCACTTATGAGTGAGTACATATGATATTTGTCTTTCTGGTTCTGGATTACCTCACTCAATATGATGTTTTCTAGATCTATACATATACCCGCAAATTTCAAGATGACATTATTTTTCCTGCTGTTTCCGTAAATATATCACATTTTCCTTATCCATTCTTTGATAGAGGGGCATTTAGGTTCTTTCCAGGTTCTGGCTATGACAAACAATGCTGCTACGAACATAGTTGAGCACATGTCATTATGGTAAAATTGAGCATTCTTTAGGTATATACCCAAAAGTGGTATTGCTGGGTCTTGAGGTAGGTTGTTTCCTAATTTTTTGAGAAAATACCATACTTATATCCAAAGTCCCTGTACCAGTTTGCATTACTGCCATCAATGGAGGAATTTTCCCTTACCTCACATTCTCTCTAGCATAAGTTCTCATCAATGTTTTTGATCTTGACCATTTTTACAGGTGAAGATGGAATCTCAGAATTGTTTTGATTTGCATTTATCTGATGGCTAATGATTCTGAGCATTTCCTTATGTGTCTTTCAGCCATTTTAGATTCCTCTATTGAGAGTTCTCTGTTTAGTGTTCTGTAACCCATTTTTATTGGATTATTTGTTCTTTTGATGACCAATTCCTTGAGTTCTTTGTATATGTTGGAGGTCAGCTCTCTGCCTGATGTGGGGTTGGTGAAGATCTTTTCTCATTCTGTAGGCTGCAGTTTTGTCTTGGTGATCATGTCCTTTGCTTTACAGAAGCTTCTCAGTTTCAGGAGGTCCCGTTTATTAATTGTTTCTCTTAGTGTCCGTGCTACTGAGGTTATATTTAGGAAGTGGTCTCCTGTGCCAATGCGTTCAAGTATACTTCCCACTTTCTCTTCTACCTGAATCATCAATGGGTCAAGGAAGAAATAAAAGAAAATTAAAGACTTATTTGCATTCTTCTATATGTTGAAATCCAGTCATGCCAACACCATTTGTTGAAAATGCTTTCTTTTTTTTTCTATTGCATAATTTTAGCTTCTTTGTCAGAAATTCATGGGCATGTGGATTGATATCTGCATCTTTGATTCGATTCTATTCTATTGGTCCACCTGTCTGTTTCTGTGCCAGTACCAAGCTGTTTTCATTGATAGAGCTTTACAGTAAAGCTTGAAATCAGGGACAAGGATATCTTTGGAAGTTCCTTTCTTGTACATTTCTCACCCCACTCTCACCACTGGACAGGACAACCAGACAGAAACTTAACAGAGAAATAAAGAAACTAACTGAAGTTATTACTCAAATGATTTTAACAGATATCTATAGAACATTCCACCCATCACAAAAGAATATACCGTCTTTTCAGCACCTCATGGAACCTTCTCAAAAATTGATCACATACTTGGTAACAAAGCAAACTTCAATAGATATTTAAAAAAAGGAATAACCCCTTGTATATTATCAGATCACCATGGATTAAAGTTAGAATTCAACAACAACTCTAATTGCAGAAAACCCATAAACTCATAGAAATTGAACAATGCTTAACTGAATCACACCTGGGTCAAGGAAGAAATAAAGAAAGAAATTAAATACTTCTTAGACTTTAATGAAAATGAGTACACAAAATACCCAGACTTATACAGCACTTTGAAAGCAGTGCTAGGAGGAAATTTCATAGCACTAAGTGCCTACATAAAGAACTTGGAGAAATCTCACATTAACGACTTAACAGCACACCTAAAAACTCTTGAACAAAAAGAACCATAGTCACCCAGGTCGAGTAGATGCCAGGAAACAATCAAATTGAGGGCTGAAATCAGTAAATTAGAAACAAAGAATCAATGAGCCAACTCAACATGATAGACAAACCCTTATGAAAACTAACCAAAAGGCAGAGAGTATATGCAAATCAACAAAATCAGAAATGAAAAGGGGACATAGCAACAGGCACTGAGGAAATTCAGAGAATCATTAGGTCATACTTGGAAAATCTATACTCCACAAAATTGGAAAATTTTAAAGAAAATGGAAAAATTTCTCTGTGCTATATACCAAAATTAAAACAAGAATAGATAAACACTTTAAAATAGACCTAGAACACCTAGGGAAAAAGAAGTAGTCATCAAAAGTCTCCCAACCAAATAACCCAAGCGCCAGAGGGTTTCAGTGCAGAATTCTACCAGAATTTCAAAGAATAGCTAATACCAATACTCTTCAAGTTGTTCCATGCAATAGAAACAGAAGGAACACTGTCAAACTCTTTTTTCGAGGTGATAGTTACCCTGGTACCCAAACCACACAAAGATGCAGCTGAAAAAGAGAATTACAGACCAATATCCCTCATGAACATTAATGTAAAAATTCTCAGTAAAATACTGGCAAATCCAATCCAAGAAAACATCAGAAAAAATCATCTACCATAATCAAGTTACCTTCATCCCAGAGATGCAGGAATGGTTCAAATGTGAAAATACACAATATAAACAAACTGAAAGGAAAAAGCCACATGGTCATCTCATTGGATATGAAAAAAAGCCTTTGACAAAATACAACATCCCTTCTTGATAAAGGTAAGGGATACAAGGAACATACCTAAGCATAATAGAGGCAATATACAGCAAGCCAACAGTCAACATCAAACCAAATGGAGAGAAATTCAAAGTGATTCCACTAAAATCAGGAACAAGACAGGCTGTCTACTCTATATCTATTCAATATAGTACTAGAAGTTCTAGATAGAGCCATAAGACAACAAAATGAGATCGTGGGGATACAAATTGGAAAGTAAGAAGTCAAACTTTCACTATTTGCAGAAGTTATGGTAGTTTACATAAGTGACCCAAAAATTATACTAGGGAACTTTTACAACTGATAACCACCTTCAGTAATGTAGCAGGATACAAGATTAACTAAAATAAATTAGTACCCCACCTATATACAGATGATAAATGGGTTGAGAAAGAAAGTGGTAAAACATCACCCTTCACAATAGCTACAAGTAACATAAAATATCTTGGTGCAACTCTAACGAAACAAGTGGAAGACATGTATGACAAAAGCTTTAAGTCTCTAAAGAAAGAAACTGAAGAAGATATCAGAAAGAGGAAAGAACTTCCATGATCTTGGATAGGTAGGATCAACACAATAAAAATAGCAAAAAAAAAAAAAATAGCAGTCTTACCCAAAGCAGTCTACAGATTCAATGCAATGCCCAGCACAATTCTATATAGACCTTGAAAGAATAATACTCAATTTCATATGGAAAAACAAACAAAAAAAACAGGATAACAAAAATTTCCTCGTTCTTAGTCTCTAGAATAGTATCTGAGAAATAATCACTTGTCAGTTGAATGCATGCTTAATGTGGTATTCATTTTTCAGGTTAAATGTCAAGATATTTTGATTTGGTTGTCATTAATTCATTCCTAAACGACAAACCATTTATTGATATTATTCCATTAAATTCATAAATATTTCTCTACTTACACTAATATGCGTAATCTTCCAGTTAGTTTCTTATTTACCGTGATGATCTCTTGCCAGGCTTCATTGCTGTGTCTGAAGGGGTAATACATCTTACATATTATGTCTTGATTGTATTTTTGAGTCTTTAAAATTCTTATATATCATTAGAGGCTCTTATATAGAATCTGATTCATTGTTACTTGTAGCCAGGGATCATTTATGTCTAAAATTTCCCAGCAATGTCTGTACTGTCGTTCATCAAGAACATTTAAGTAGCAAGATGCCATACTGTACATTGTCAATTCCTCTTTTGACAGTTGATCAAAACAATTTTCCATTGTCCTTTTGTATGTTTAAATCACCATTGTGTATTTTAATTTCATCTTTCATGTTTTTATTTTTATATTTTAGCAAGAGAGTGATAATGCTCATATGTCACCACAGTCTCCAGTATCATCCGAGGTACAAGTTGTTTTAATGCTTTGTATCTTTTCTGTGTTTTATAAAGAGTTTTTTCTTACCTCCTTTCTAAAACTTCATCTTTTTTTTATACAAAGTCATTTATTTACTTCTTTTTGAAATCAGTAGTTGATTACTATGTACAAGATTCATCTGTAAAAAAAATTTTGAATACTATTCCTGTGTATGAATATCCCTAGTAAATTTCACTAAGTTGTGGTTTTCTGTAGAACATATATCTACATCACTGAATGTAAGTCAATTTATGAGATGTATGCCTTCTTATCCTCTATATTAAAAATAAGTGTTGGATTTTAACAATAGCTTTGGAATTTTAATTTTGAAAATGCATTAAGCATTGTGCAATGGCCTTTGGTTTTCCTTGTAACTAATAAGGTCTGAAAGCAATGCAAGAGAAATGTCCTTTTTCCACGAGAAACAATCCTGTAGTGGGTTGTTCCTATCGACAGAAGGTCACACGTTTCCTGGCATCTTAGATCTAAAGAATAATGGGAGAGCTGTTATATGAAAGTCATAATTTCTAAAATTTTGTTTAAATACTATGGTTGTTTGAATGATGAGTTCATGTAACTTAATCTTGTTGCTTTACCACAAGAACTTTAAATATTTTAAATATTATCTCATTTAGTTTAAATCACTTTATTTATTTATTAAATTATTTAGTATTCTGAAGTCCATTTTTATTAGTAGGAAAACAATAATTCATTTGGAGAATTCACATCTTAAAATTTTTGATTGACCTAAATTTATTGCATAAACTTGATTATATAGATTTATATCATTACATGTACATAGATTTTTTTTTTAGAAAACTGTGATTTTTTTCTATATTACTTTGTGTGATTTGTATTATAAAACTTTTCTATGACCATGAGCACAAGATTAATAAAAATATTACTAAATTATATGGAAAACAAAGTAATATATATTGTGTTAGAAAACAATTTTAATTACGGTATCCTGAAATTAGTCATAGTTGAATGCTTTTTAAATCCTTTCTTTGTAAGTTATAACAACTGTAAGGATAGACATGACTACCACTTGGTTTGCATTGCTGCTTTGTGTGATGTTATGGCCTATTTCTACCAAGAAGTGTACTAATGTCTATTTTTCTCAGGTAAGTTCTACTGCTTTTATGAGCTTTGTTTTTATTTGGAATTTTGTTCAGTAATTTATAACAATTTCAACAAAATAAAGAAGACCAAACATAGGATGTATATGGGAGGGATGCTGAACGTGTTTTCCTAGCTCCACTCACATTCACATTGAGCTGCCTAGCACATCTAGAGAACATTTAGACACTGTACAGAATTCTTACTGCCACAGTTTCATGTGAGAAGAAAATGGTAAAACCTGTTAGTGTACCACATTAACAGAGTCTCTCTGTTTTGTTTCAGCATAAATAGAGTCCCATTTTAATGTGCCTTTATTGTTTTGTAGCTGAAAAATCCAGTAGCTTTCCCCAAAAGCCTAGACAGTAAGTGGCAGAGAAATCACTAAAACTTTTGCCCTAACAGTTTCCGGCAGTTGTCACCCAGAGTCATAAGGTGCTGCCACAACTGCATTTTATTTATATGTTTTTATAAATTATAAAATTTATAAAACCCTTTTAGTTACTTCATTTAAATCCATTTGAAGCATATGGACTTAATCACATTAAATGAAATGTTTACTCAAATATACTTTTGTAGGAGGAGGAGGGCCCGCTTGTTCATCCTAGCTGCCCAGCTATCTTAGCCCTGAAATAATCACACAGAAACTGTATTAATGAAATCACTGTTTGGCCCATTAGTTCTAACTTCTTATTGGCTAACTCTTACATATTAATTTAACCCATTTCTATTAATCTGTATATCATCATGAGGTTGTGGCCTACCAGCAAATTTTCAGCATGTCTACCTCTAACAGTGGATCCATGGCATCTCCTTGACTCTATATTCTTCCTGCATCCCCTTTAGTTTTTCTCTACCCATCTCTCTTCTTGTACATCTCTGCTATATGCCCAAAGCAGTTTCTTTATTAACCAATGAAAGCAACACATAGACAGAAGGACCTCCTACACCATACTTTAAGCTTTTTGCACCAATCGGGAATTTCTTTAATGTTATATGTATCTTTCCATAGCTCACCATGACTTGCAGAAACACTTTAAAATAATGTGTGTTCAGATGGAAGAGATAATGATTTGCTCTCATCTATTATTCTAAAACTCCTGTAATTGTGGATTGGCCTCAAATTTTCCACTAAGTATCAAGTCAGTAGTACATACAGAGTCCATGTTGATCTGTCTTTTAATTGATTTGTTCTTCATTATTTTAAAAACCTTCACTTAATTCTTCTTTTTAAAAAATCTATCATACCTTGTTAATTATTTTCCTTTTTTTTTTCATGGTATCAGAAAATATTATGTGCTGGTAAGATACTTCTCTTGGTAAAGGCTTTTGCCACCAAGCCTTACCAACTCAGTTTGATCACAAGGACCGATATGATTGAAGAAGTTACTCCCCCAAGTTGTTCTCTTACTTCCATCTTCCCCCCTTCTCACTCTCTCTCATACACACACACACACACACACACACACACACAAACACACACACACACACACACACACACACACATACACACACACATGTGAACATACATAATTTACTTTTTATTTTGTTTTCACATCATAATTTACTTTTTAAAAGTGAAATAAAGATTTAAAGTTGTATTCCCAGGTAAATGAGGAATATTTATTGACTTCTAAACCGTGAAATATATCAACTTGAATTGAAATCTAGGTTGAGTTTCACTATTTAAGAAAACATTGGAAATAAAGATTTCTCAAAATTGAAACAGGTATGAAAAGGTGCCTTGATAATTTTGGAACAGCAAGGGTTTTGCTTTTTTTTTCTTTTAGGAATACGACAGGTCTGATGGCTTTTCACATGGTCCCTTTGGCTTGAAGCCTAGATCAGGTAAATATATAGTATAGTCCTCAAATAAAATTTGGTGTCTTCTTTGTTCATTATAGAGTTTCCCAGCTTAAATGACTTAGAATACATAATTTTATGTATACAATGATCCTTTCCTCTCTTCTAGAAGCAATTTTCTTTTGATCATATTTATTTTTGCAATTCCCAACACCATTTCTGTCTTTCCCGTTACCTTCAACCTCCTGTAACCTCAGCTTATTGCCTTAGGTATCCTGCAGTTTTATTTCTCCCCTGCTGTGATTGCGATTAGAATGAGTCCTCTGCCAGCACACAAATGTTTGAAATTATAGCATTCTATTGTATTTTGGTTTAAAACAGGGATCTTTTTGCATTTGGCATGCCCCAAAGAAAATGGATCCATTTTACTTGGCAAGGTATTGAATTATAGTCTTAGTAGTGAATAACTACCTTGACCTTCCAGAATAATTTCCTTTTTTCTTTAAAGCTAGAAAACTGTCATATGTTGTATCATCACTTTTAACCTGGGTCATAAGTTTGTCACAATATATAATTAAATAAGAACATACGTAAGTGCTGGAAATCATTGCACTTGAATTGCCTGTTGCTTTTCATCCATGCAACTAATGATCATTTACATGTAATTAAAATATTTGTAATGAATTATTAAAAATATTTTCCATAATTATCTACTGATATTTTTATCATACATCTTTCTCCATGGATGGCTGTTCTTTTTTTGTAAAAAGTTAGGGAATTTCTCTTTCTATACAGCCTTTAGTCGTGCATCTCGGCAAGAATATGGGGCAGCAGATCCAGGGTTTACAATGAGAAGAAAGATGGAGCATTTACGGGAAGAGCGTGAACAGATACGGCAGCTTCGCAATGTAAGTCACGTTGACCTTGCACAGCTGCTTTACAGAAATAGATTTCATTTCACAAATTCATGTAATAATTTTGTTTCCTAATTTTCTTTCAAATTTTGATCATATAATTGGTAATATGAATGCATGCCATACGTTTTGACATGACCTGAAAATTTATCCTCATGTCTTTATAGAACCTTGAGTCCAGATTAAAAGTAATTCTGCCTGATGACATAGGAGCTGCACTGATGGATGGGGTTGTTCTTTGCCACTTGGCCAATCACATAAGGCCACGCTCTGTAGCTAGTATTCATGTACCATCACCAGCAGTGGTAAGTAGTGTTAAAAGATTACTCTTTCTCCCAAGGAGAGCACAAGGTTTAAAAAAATGTCCTTAACTATTGCAATTAAGCAATACAGTTTTCATTATCAAATTGTTCGGCATATACATACTAGAAACATTTGTCTTTCTCTTCTTTCTTTATAGCCCAAGCTGAGCATGGCGAAATGTCGAAGAAATGTAGAAAATTTTCTTGATGCTTGCAAAAAGTTGGGTGTTTCCCAGGTAATTATCTGACAACATCATCACTTAGTTATTAATCTATTGTGTGGAAAGTAGAATCAGTAGAAGCATCTTCATAGAGAGGGATGAGTCATTCTTTGTGAGCACAAATTTGAGTTTCTTCTCTCTGTTCCTCTCCTATGTTCCTTCATGTAACTGTAGCATTTATCTAGTAAGTGCTTTTTAAACACTTCAAAAAGTCCTTTATAAAGCCTTTGTGAACAAAGTCCGTGGATTGTAGATACCACTGAGTAAACAGAATGTAATAATGAGAACTGAAATTTGATGGTGACACCATTGTGTTGTTGTTTATTTCTTTCTTTGACACCTTTGTTGTTGTTTATTTTCATGCTGGAGATTGAACCCAAAGCCGCTTACATGCTAGGCACACAATCTACCACTTAACTAATTATAATTACTCTAGTTCTCTCTTGTAATTTCATGAGTCGATTCTGAATTGAATGTGGATGTAGTTGACAGTTGAGACAAACTGAGGGGCCAATGACAATGGCCTTGGGATTTATCTCTAGTGCATGTACTGACTTTTTGGGATCCTATTCTTTTTGGATGTATACCTTGCTCAACATTGATGTAGTGGGGAAGGCCTTGGACTTTCTGCAGGGCAGGGTGCCTTAGCCTCTCTCAAGATTTGAGGGGTTGGGTGAAGCATGTGTGGAGGGTGTGGGAGAGAGTGGGAGGAGAGGAGGAAGTGGGATTTTGGATTGATACTTTTTTAAAGTAATAAAATTTAAAAAAAGAAAGTTTACATTAGTATAACTATATTAGAACAATGAGACTGCCAAATTGAAAAAAATCTTGGTTCAGGGCTGGAGAGATGGCTCGGTGCTTAAGAGCAGTAGCTATTCTTCCAGTAGACCCAGGTTTAATTCCCCGCACCTACAGGACAGCAGACAACTGGACCTCCAGTTCCAGAGATGCTGACACCCTCCCATAGACACACATGAAGGGAACACAAAAATGCACATAAAATTACAATAAGTAAATCACTAAAAAATAAAAACATATAACAAATATAAATCTTAGTTGTAGTGTGAATCCACAGGAGTCTGTTAATGGTTCTCAAGAATTTAGGTATAAAGTAGGGGTAGGCACTCACTGATACAGAACTGGTTATATGTCATTGCTAATCCTGTTTCCTTCATCCAGTCATTTGCCCAGGGGCTGCCTGCTTTGCTTCTACCACCCAAGTGAGTGAGAGAGCAAGAGACCATTTCCCTCAGCTTATAATTTTTCATGTTATATAGGCAGACAAGACCTTGGACTTGCTGCCCCAAAAGTCATTGGCTAAATGGATTTAAATCCCACAACACTTGTATTATATATAATATCTTATAATAAACAAACTTTCAAATGAGTATAAATTGGATTGCATTTTACATAATAATTACAGTATTACAAAATCAAATCAGTACTGTCAATAGATTAATATGGATAATAAATGTTGCCTATTTTGAAGACTTCAGGAACCTAATCTTAATGTGGCTACTGAGAAAAATGATATTTTAGACGACAATTACTTTGTGTTAAACTCTCTTTCAAAAGGTAACATTATTAACTGACCCTCAAATCCGACTTTAGCCCATGTCCTCAACTGAATAGACACCATTTATTTTGTTTAAAAGAAGCAGTGAATTCATGTGTACTTTGTTAACTACTTGCTGTCCTTTTATTATCTGTGATTTATAAATGGTGCCTGAAAATTTTACTTCTTAAAGTTTATTTTTGTGTGCTTATAATTTCTTACTGAATTGAAAATTGAGGATGTTTTATCCCAGCTGTTATTATATGATATTACATGTTCTTATTTTTACCATTTTGGGGGTTTTTTTGTTTATTTTTTTTTTAGTTGTTGAAAAAAAAATTCCCGCCTCCTCCCGTTTCCCATTTCCCTTCCCCTCCTCCCACACATCATTTTTACCATTTTTGTTTTTGGGAGTTTTATATTTATGTTTGATGTGTATTATCCTGAACTTAGCACCAATGGTGTGTTATTGTTTTATTATTTGCTTGCTCTAGAACATTTTCTGATTTTTAAAATCTCTATTGGGATAATACCAATATATAATAAGATACACATAAATAAAAGTATAAAATTTGATGCTTTATACTTTAAAAAATATTCTGGCCAGTTCATGGTGGTACACACTTTTAATCCCAGCACTCAGGAGGCAGAAGTAGGAGAATCTGTGTTAGTTTGAGGTTGAATACAGTCTATACAGTGAAATCCAGAAAAGTCAGACCTGTTACACAGAGAAACCCTGTCTTGAAAAATCAAAAGGGGGTGGGGGTTGATGAAGTATAGTCCCCAACCACACTTTTTGTTCCCTATAGCTTTCATGTTATATCTAAAAAAGGACTGCCTAATACAAGGGCGTAAGTATTTATTTATATCTATATCTATATGTTTTCAGAAAAGTTCTTCAGTGTTATTTAGGTGTATACTTCATTTTGAATGTCAGTTTTGTGTTTGATGTGTGATAGGGTTACAAGTTTATTCTCCTGGGTATCAGTATCTACTTTTCCCAGCACAAGTTGTTGCTAAGGCTGATATTTCTCCACTGAATTGTCTTGACTCTCTTGTCACAAATCTGTCATTCATAAATGGAAGGCTTTAGTTTTATGCTTCACGTATTCCACACTGATTTCTTTATGGCAGCAGCACCCTGTGTGACTATAGCCTGTTGAGACATTTGAAAGACAATTTGGATGCTCATGTTTTATTCGATTTTAAGGTTATTTTGGCTGTAGTGATTCTTTTGCATTTCTGTATGAGTATATCAATGTTAGCATTAGTTTGCCAAGTTCTGCAAAATGGCCACCTTAGATTTTTTTCTGTAGATTATGCTGTTTTCTCTAAAATTCTTATTGGTCCAGGAACCTGAGATGTCTTTTCATTCTAAAATGAATATAAACAGTGCATTATAGTTTTCATCATGTGAGGACAATGCCTCTTTGGTTAAATTAAGTCTGGCATTATATTCTGCTATAATGCAATTATTATCTTAATTTGAAAACTTTTCAGATTTTTATTACTCTTATTTGGAGATACACCGGACCTTTTACTCTTCAATCTTGCCAAACTCACTTCTGTCTACAAGTAGGATATAGTTTTATAACCTAAGTGTAATGTTTTCAGTTTGAACATTTTTTTT
>NW_004949132.1:964943-975937 GCF_000317375.1 Microtus ochrogaster
TCTGAGCTCCCCGTCCCAGGCTGGCGCCGCGGGGCCAGAAACTCACCCCAAAGCTAGGTCTCCTGGCGCCTAAGATCAGGCCTCTGTGCTGCCAGTTTGAACATTTTTCATTTCTTCTTGTCTAAGTGTTCTGACTGGATTCACTCATATGAGGAACACTGGTTGTGCCATCAGAAGTCTTTTCTTTCTTTATTTCAGAGAAAGTATTAGGTCCTTTATCTTCTATTATGATATCATTAGGTACTAAGATATCTTTATTAAACCCTGATTCTGATTTATTAAAAAAATCACACCAGGTGATCTATGGGTCTTCCATAGCTGTTCATCCAGTGACTTGATGCATTTTCCTAAGATACTTTCTAATAGTTGTATAGTCTCTTGCATGAAATCCAATTTTCTCTGTACTTTTCTTCTGTATCACGGGCTCTGTGTGTGTGTCTGTAAATCCATTTTTTGTTTGTTTAGTTTCATTAATCTATTTTGGTCCATAATTGCCTTAGTAAATCATCTGAAATCATGCAGTATTAGCTATTCTGAGTTGTTTGCATTTCCATATACTTTTAGAGTGATTTATCAACTTATATAGAAAAAGAAGAAAACCTAATCAAATTACTATAGAAATTTTGTTAAATTAATGGAACAAAATAAAATAATATCTAATAAAACAATATTTTTCGTAACTTCTGTGTACAATGTATGTCCTTAGTGGAGTCTTTTTGAATTTCATTCACAGTTAATTTGGATATTAATTTAACATCTGGTCCTTTGTTGCTAACATATATTTATCAATGTATTTGCAATCTTACTATATAATTTTCCCACTCCCTTTCCTCTAATCATATTTTTTATGAATAGAAATAAACTCTTCTAGTTTTATTCACCTCCCCAACAGTAATGCATTCCCCGCCTCTATGGTGATACTAATTTTCCATGTTTATTAGATTTAAAGCCTGGAATTTATTAACTTAGCAGACCACTAGCTTCCACCAACCCCAAACCCAGCACTGCCCTAAGATAGCACTGAGGCATCTTGGAGAGACTTTCCCACCTTGTTTCACTGCCTCTCTGATGCACCCACCACTGCATTTGAAAGTTACCCATATTGATGACTTTCTTCGTTCCATTACTGTAAGACTACACTAAACTGATTCCATGTGGAATATTGGATTTGGGGAACCTAAATGTATGTCCTTGGTCTCTGTTTAAGCCTATATGTTCCAGAAAAAAAATATTTCTCTTTTGAGGACAAAAAAAAAATGAACCTCTTCTTTCATTGTGATCTGGTTGTTTTGTTTTAGTTTCTTGTTGTTTGTTTTTTGATTTATTTCTAGACAGGGTTTCTCTGTGTAATCATGGCTGTCCTAGACCTCACTTTATAGACCAAACTGGTCTCAGTTTTACAGAAATCTGCCTGCCTCTGCTTCCCAAGTGCTGGGATTAAAGGTGTACATCACCCACCACTTGGTGAGACTAGGCATATCCCCTCATATTAAGACAGGGCAAGGCATTCCAGCATGAAGAGTAGGGTCCCAAAAAACAGGAAAAGAGTTGGAGACAGTCCCTTTTTCCTACTGTTAGGAGTCCCACAAGAGGACCAAGCTATACAACTGTAACATATATGCAGAATACCTAAGTTGTTCCACATTGGGTTAATATGTTCTTTTTGTAGTTTCTTATGAATGTTGGTATTGTCTTTACTTTGAAACTTTTTATAATAATATTGATTATTTGAATTTTTGAGTAAAATACTAGAACACCAATTGTAACAATGAAACTTGAGATACAAATATCATTTTGAGCCTGCTTTAGCTATCTTTAGTAGTATTTGGTGGATACTAATTTGATTATAGAAGTAATGAAGGAGGAGTCTTTTACACTTTATATTTTTGTATCAGTGTATTTTGAAAAATGCCTGAGATACAAATTCCAAAAGATAATTTTATTTCTTGAAGCAGTTCTTTCATGAATATGTTGATTTAGATGTATCTGTAGGACATATATTTGGTCATGGCTCACTAGCATTGCTTGATGTACCTTTAGTAGAAATAAAGATTTGGAATTCAGGGTGGAAGTGAGAGTTAAAATTATTAGACACAATACTAAGGGGTGGTATAGTGAAAAAAGAGAAGAGTGAGTGTAAAATTCTTGAAAATATGTAGGACTTTATAAGAAAATGTGCAAAGACTACTGTAATTCAAAGCTCAATTGCATAGGCAAGTTGAGGAACAAAACAGATCGATATCACAGAGAAGAAAGCAGGGATGAGGTTTCAAGGAAAGCACTGGTTGAAGATTAATGTAACAGAGTAGTGGAATATGTATGGGTACTGTGTGATCTTTATGAAGGTGGTGGTGATTTTTAACAGAACATCTTTAGTGAGCAGATCCATCAGAAGCAGGAGTAAGATAGTAGAGACTGAGTAATAGTGACATGTTTCTCAACAACCTGCTTCTGAGTAGAGTACATTGATGGTGTCAGAAACAAAGCTAATGTCTAGAATCCCTTCCTTAGGCTAAATTGTGAACCTAACCACATTTTATATTATATAAAATATTATATATATTTATTAAAGATTTCTGCCTCCTCCCCGCCATCACCTCCCATTTTCCCTCCTCCCCCAATCAAGTCCCCCTCCCTCATCAGCACAAAGAGCAATCAGGGTTCCCTGCCCTATGGGAAGTCCAAGGACCGCCCACCTTCATCCATTTCTAGTAAGGTGAGCATCCAAACTGCCTAGGCTCCCACAAAGCCAGTACGTGCTGTAGGATCAAAAACCCATTACCATTGTTCTTGAGTTCTCAGTAGTCCTCATTGTCTGTTATGTTCAGCAAGTCCGGTTTTATCCCAGGCTTTTTCAGACCCAGGCCAGCTGGCCTTGGTGAGTTCCCGATAGAACATCCCCATTGTCTCAGTGTGTGGGTGCACCCCTCGCGGTCCTGAGTTCCTTGCTCATGCTCTCTCTCATTCTGCTCCTGATTTGAACCTTGGGATTTCAGTCCGGTGCTCCAATGTGCCAAAAAAAAAAAAAAAAAAGAAAAGGAAAGAAAGAAAGAAAGAAAGAAAGAAAGAAAGAAAGAAAGAAAGAAAGAAAGAAACCTTGCCTCAACAAGCAAACACAAACACACAAATGGAAGGAAGAAAAGAATATTTATAGGGGGCTGGAGAGATGGCTCAGAGGTTAAGAGCATTGCCTGCTTTTCCAAAGGTCCTGAGTTCAAGTCCCAGCAACCACATGGTGACTCACATTTTATATTATAATTAAGAAGAAAAATGTTGAATTATTATATTATTTCCTTTCATTTGAATAGAAAAAATATTATAAAAATCTGCTTCTTGGGACTGGAGAAATGGCTCAGCAGTTAAGAGCACCAGCTACTTTTACAGAGGTCCTAAGTTCAATTTCTAGTACCCACATGGCAGTTCACAACTGTCTATAACTGTATTCCCATGAAATCCATTGACTTCTTCTGGTTCACAGCTGATAAAACATTTCTCCATATAAAATTCATAAATTAATAAACCATTTTGAATAACCAGACTCTTTATTGGGTTGAAGAGAAGGGGGATGTAGATTGGCTTGAAGGAAGGGAAGAGAAGGGGAAAATGAAATGGTGCAATTGCAATCTCAAAAAATAAAATAAATAATTTAATAAGCAAAATTTTAAAATCTGTTCCAGACTTAAAATATTGTTTTTCTCTTTCCCCAGGAGAGACTCTGCTTGCCTCACCATATTTTGGAAGAACGAGGGCTTGTGAAAGTTGGTGTTACGGTTCAGGCGCTCCTTGAATTGCCTACTACCAAGGCATCTCAGCTTTCTATGGCTTGATGTGACAATTAAAAAAAAAAAACATACGTGTATAATTTCATGTATTTGAAATGATTTCAGATATCTCAAAATCATGAAGAATGTCCAGTAAAAAAATAGTTTGCCTTAGGTTTCTTTTTTCAGAATTACATTAAGATCTCAGATTTAAACTGAGTTGTCCAAATAACTTTTGGAGGAAAATTGGATTAATTTATAGGAGTTTTTGATAAATTGAAATTCTCCTTTTATTATGTCATTCAAGAACCTTGACTGATTTTCAAAATGCGAATTGATACAAAATTTAAAACATGCTTTGAATTTAATAATCACATTAAGTTGAATATTTTTACATCACTGAATACAAGTAATCATCTCGGTAAAAGTAATATTTTAGGAAAACAATTATATATTTGAGTTATTCCATATACTTTTACTTTGTACACAATTTCTTCAATATTTTGTTTTGTTTCCTAGGAAAAAAATGAAACAAACAAAACCTTGGCATTATTCAATTCTTTTAGTATTATCAGTTGGTGCCAAAATATTTTCATTTATATTGTAGGTTGTTTACATGTGAAGTGCCTGTGTAATTGATGAATCTCAAATAGTCTTAAGAATTTTGCAATTTCTTTTTATGTATTAATAGAATCAATGGGATTTTAAAATATTTTGGTAGGTTTTGTACGGTCAATAATATGTGAGGGTTTAAATTACCTCACATTAGTGGTTTCTTAGTTAACCCATTGCAGTTTTTTCTTAAATTGGTTCTTTCATGATGTCAAAAATGTTAATATGCTTAATTTATGCTATTTAATTTTGCAAAAGCATAATCATCTTTTAATTGTTTTATCTGAAGAGTATTTTATTTCAGTGTTGAAAACGTTACACAAAGCAGTAAGACTTTGGAGGGCTAGGGAAGTACTAATTGTCAAGAACATTTTGATGTAACTGTCAGTATTCCTGTTTATATCTTGACTTATGAGAACATTAAGTACATAAGCGCTGCCTTCCATATTAAAAAAGCGGCCTGTGAGAAGCAATTTTGATTCAAAATTTGGCCATTTCTGGATCATGCATTTCTTATGATTCTCAAGTAAATTGATGTTGAATTAAACACATTCTGTTTCATGAAATAGTATTTTCAGTAAAGTCCTTGCTTGATTTGAAGATGGATAAACTTATGGTGATAGTAGTGCAGGAATGTTTCCAAAACATTACTGTGATGAATAACTCAGTTTCCTATAGAAGAGCCTTCATATTCACTTTTGCAGTAGCCAAACAAGTATCATTTCTTAACTGTGTGATTATTTGCACTTGTTACCTCTTAATATGGATGCAACTTAATAAAACCATTGGCCTGGGTATTTCAAAGGAAATTTATAAAATGTAAAATGTCATGTGCCAAATACTATAGTAAGGATTGATTTTAGGAATAATTCTACATTATTCTGGTCAGTTGTCGTGAAGCCATATTTTTTAATCTTGGCTTCAGAATATAGCTATTTTCTTTTTAGTCCCCATGAGTCAAATTGGAACTATTGAAGAGTGAAAGGTTTTTATTACTGTAAGTTTTAAGAAATAAAGTATTGATAATTTATTATTTAAATATTTGATCTAATTAGATAAGATTAAGTCATTGGATCTGAAAAATATCCCCATTGACATAATGAATCTCATTATCTGAAATTTGGATAATATAGGTAATTTAGGAAGTACTTTAGTTGATGAATTTTTAATTTAGACAGTTGACAGCATTACAAATTTCAAAAAGTTTAACAACCAAAACAATCACTCATACTTCTCTCATGATTATTGTGGTATAAAATTCCTCTTATTAATCAATCTTGTGTTATTTTCCAAGTATTTTGTGCTTTGTTATTATTGAAATAGTTGTGAAACTTTACGTAATTCTTCTTACTACATTTCACTTGTCAGTTACCTATTACCTTATAGAGAAAACACACCCGAACTTCAGTGCTCATACTTGATAGCAAATAAAAATGCTTTTCAAGATGGGTCCCTTCGGGGCCTGTAACACAGCAGTTCAGTTATTATTGTGCCAAAAGGCAATACCAATATCACTTATAATGCAGTTTCAGCGTAGTCCACAATGACCACCTTATACCAAGACCCTGCCATATTTCTGTTAATAATTTTTTAGTGTAAATTTTATCCTAAATGTTTTCTATGGCTTTTTATATATTTACTTCATCAGTTATTGAATTAAGAATGGATATCATTATTTGAATGGTTTTGTGATTTGAGGAGGATTGAATAATCGAAGAATATCTTATCGGGCCCAAAACATCACGAGATAGCTACTTCTGTTAAACGTTATGACCACATTGGCACAAGGAAGAAGTGATGTTGGATATGTTTGAATTGAAATGAGTAAAAATGCGTAACCATTTGTTTAATACTTATCTTTATAGAATGCTAGTTTAATGACTTTTCTAACTGAATTTTTTGAAGAATTCAGAAATGTTTGTATTAGTCACAGATTTATCATAATTGATTTTCTGATGCATTTTAAAAAATGGAACACTAAATGTATATTACCGATGCAAACTGTGGATAAAATTGAATGAAAACAATCCAAGCTGGAGCTCCTTTTCTTCCTTTTTAGCGTCGCTTTGACTATCAATATCTTTGGTCAGTCTTCGATAGTTAGTATCTGTGGTCCCTACTGTTGGTGGATATTCAAACCTTGAGTGTTGGTAGTGGTGCTCAGTGAGTGAAGTCTGACAACCTGAGTTTGACTCCCAGGCTCCACATGGTGGCAGAAGAGAACTGAAAGCTGCAAATTGTCCTTTCATTGCGGCTTCCCATGTTCTTACACTCCACAAGTGCACCTCAGCACACTGTTGACTAAACAAACAATGCTTTGATAAGCTATATAGTCAGCGTAGGCTGTTTTAGTTGGGCATGGTGGTACACCTAGAATCTTGCTTCCTAGGGCATCTAAAGTGAGAGCATCTCTTGAAGGCAGCAGTGTAAGGCTAGCCTAGCAAATAAGTGAGACTCTGTCTCAGAAAGTAAAGCACAGCAGCAACAAATATATTGAAATTTGAAGTAGATTGTTGTAAGGCTCATGATTGTTTTTATACTATGTTATTTTCAAGACAATTTTGTTTAAGAAGTATTAAGTTATTAAGCTATTTTTTCAATCTAATGTTATCAATGTATGACATAAGCTCTCTGACAAAAGAAAACTTATTTAAAACAACATATAGAAAAGACCATTATGTGATAGTTTTCTTGCACATCTTACTGCTTCATATACAACAGAATTATAAGAAATGTATTCTTTTACTATCAATTGTAATTTTTCTAAACATGCTCATATTTAATTGGGCATTGTGGCTCACCATTTTAATTCACTCAGGATAGGAGGATTACAGTGAGTTGGACTACAATCTTCTTTATATAATGAGACATCTTCTCGAAAAATAAATCCAAAACCACATATTTTATTGAAGTAACTATTACTTGCTTATAATTATATTTTACCCTAATTGTAGAGCATTTATATATTGCCAGATGCTGTTGAAGAGAATATTGCTATAGTTACCTTGAAGTTACACATTTAGATGAGTTCTTGAGCACATAGCGATTGGATAAAGGAGGTTTAAAGTATTCCAAGTGTCTTGCAGAATTTTGGGTGATCTTTAGCAAGCACTAGGCTTACTTTCTCCTTTATTAAATCTATAATATTTTATTTGTTTCTCAAATATATAAATTTTATTGCTTTGCAACTTAATGGCAGGAAAAAATTAATTTATTTTCACTGTATTCTATTGACACACATTAATTACATGGCTACAAAAGTAGGTGAGAAATAGATAAGATTTTACATATGTAAATACATAAAACATATTTTCAAAAACAAATAACATTTGCTAAAATTTTTACTCAGATCCTTCACTAATTTCTAATGTAAACAAATGTAAAATAATGCATTATGACTTATGATATAGTAATTAAAATTATACCTTGCAGATGTGTTGTGTAAGCCTGAATATGTATATGGGGTTTTTATTTGTTGGCCCATGTTGTCTAGTAGGGGCAATGTGATCTTGTTGTAGGATAGTTCCATTTATATTCTTTTTGCAATATGTGTGTGCCTGTATTTTAGGAACATTATTAGCTCACCATGAGTTTTATTCAAACCCTTTAGTGCTGTTTATGCCCCCACTTTCTCATCTATCCTGTTCTCATCATATTATCTATTCAGTTTACCTGCTTCGTGATCCATTATTCCAGAGTAACCCTTTATACCACTGTGATATATCTACTGTCAGTTTAAAGTACTCCTGTTGTGTCTTTACTAATTAATTGACCTCTGTGAGTATTTGAAAATGAAACAGCTATCTGAAGATTAAAAGATAACATTTATAAATGAGAGAAATGTGACAATTGTCTTTCTGGGTTAAGGCTAATTTTCTAACAATGACTTTTGAACTCCATCTATTTACCTTAAGTTTCATGATTAAACCCACACTTCAAGAGCCACATGATTGTTTGACAAAGAGGTAAACAACACACATTGGAGAAAAGATAACACCTTCAAATGGTGCTAGCTTAACTGGCTGGAATGTAGAATGCATGTAGAATACAACTATATCCCTATCTTTCATGCTGCACAAAGCATAACCCCAAATGTGTCAGGAATATTAATAAAAGATCCAATAACCTGAAAAAGTAACAGAGGAGAAAGCCGGGAATATGACTGAATTCACTGGTACAGAAAGAAGCACTGAACAAGACCCCAGTCATGCGGACATTACGACATCGAGGAGAGCAGAGAAAAATGTAAAGATCAATAAATATCAATTTGAAAAAAGGAAAAAAAAGAGCAACACTTAGCCTGATGGTTGTGGTAAATGTCTTTAATCCCAGTACTTAGGAAGCAGACATAAGCAGATCTCTATGAGTTCGAGGCCAGCCTGTTCTACAGTGCAAGTTCCAGGTCAGGCACCAAAGCTACAGAGAAACCCTGTCTCAAATAAACCAAACCAAATAAGGAAAAAAAGAACAACAATTAATCAATGAGACCTCATAAAAATAAGCCTCTTTGTTCATCAAGACATCAAGACACCATAGTTCTAGTCAGTTGACTGCATAGAATGGGAAGCAAATTTTACCAGTTACACATCTGACAGGGTTTTACTTTCTAGAACATACAAAAAAAATTTAAAAAAACTTAGAAAACAACCTAATTGAAAGCACATACTGTTCTTGAAGAGTACACAGCTTCAGTTGTCAGCATTCTGTTCAGGCAGTTCACAACTCTCTTTAACTCTCTTTCCAGGAGAATTTGATGTCTCTATCTCAGAGGGCTTCTTTAATCACATGCAACGCTCCCCCACACAAGTATATATAATTAAAAATAAATAAATATTTAAAAGTTTTAAAGAAACTCAAAATAGAAAGAGTATGTCTCGACATAAAGACTACATGACAAACCTCTGGTCAACCTGATATTAAATGTGTAAGAACTCTTGGGACTGATAAACACTCTTACCAAAGTGACCAGATACAAAATTAATAGACAGACAGAGAGAGAGAGAGAGAGATTTTTTTAAAGAAAACAGACTATCTTTTTTCATTATACGTACCAATCCAAGTTCTCACTCCGTACCCTCCTCCCATTCCCTCCACATACCCACCCACCCTACCCTCATTCACTCCTCAGAGAGGGTAAGGCACCTTTCTTTGTGGAAAGTCCAAGGTCCTCCCTACTCTATCTAGGCTCAGCAAGGTATCCATCCAAAGAGAATAGGTTCCCAAAACGCCAGTACATGCAGTAGGAATAAATCCTGGTGCCCACTGCCAGTGGCCCCTCAGTCTACCCAGCCATATAACAGACAACCACTTTTAGAGAGACTAGTTTGGTCCTATGCTTGTTCCTTCCCAGTCTAGCTGGAGTTGGTGAGCTCCTATTTGCTCAGGCAAACTGTTTCAGTGGGTGTACCCAACATGGTCTTGACCTCTTTGCTCATATCCTCATTCCTCCCACTCTTCAACAGAACTTTGGCAGCTCAGTCTAGTGCCCTGGACTCTATTCAGGTCTCTACCTCTGTTTCCATCAGTTGCTGTATGAAGGTTCTATGTTGATATTTAAGATATTCATCAGTCTGACTACAGGGCAAGGTCAATTCAGGTCCCCTTTCCTCTATTGCTTAGGGTCTTAGCCAGAGTCATCCTTGTGGATTCCTGGAAATTTCTCTAGAGTCGAGTTTCTTGCTAACCCCATAATGGCTCTCTCAATCAAGATATCTCTTTCCTTGCTTTTGTCTCTGTCCTTCCTCCATCTTGAATATCCCATTCCCTCATCTTCGCTTCATTACTCCCCATCTCCCATTCTCTTCCCCTTCCAACCTCCCTTCTACCCTGACCCCCATGCTGCTCCCAATTTTATCAGGCGATCTTGTATGTTTCAACTTTCCAAGTGGATCTATATGTTTTTCTTTGGGTTCATCTAATTACTTAGCTTCTCTAGGATCATGAACTATAGGCTCAATTGTAACTGTGTAAATGAATGCAGGCAGATTGTAAATATATATATATATATATATATATATATATATATATATATATATATATATATATACAGCTTTAATGCCGCTCCTATTACTACACTCAATATCTTTTGTTCATAGCCAGTATCCACTGATGAGTGAGTACATGCCATATTCATCTTTTTGGATCTGGGTTACCTCCTCACTCAGAATACTGTTTTCTAGTTCCATCCATTTGCATGAAAAAATTAAGATATCATTGTTTTCTACCGCTGAGCAGTACTTTAATATGCAAATTGCCACATTTCCTTTTATCCATTCTTCAATTGAAGGGCATCTAGGTTGTTTCCAGGTTCTGGCTATTCAATGAGACATACTCAAAAATCATAGAAACAATCTCCTTAACAATAACCTCAGAAAACACCCTGGAATAAACTTCACCAAGGATATGAAAAGTCTCTGTAAGGAAACTTTAAAATACTAAAGAAAAATTAGAGGAAAACATTACAAGATCTATAAACTTTAAGAAACTACAAATGCCAGCCCAGACTCTACATGCAGAAAATCAAGAGGAGAAACACAGTGAATCAAAAGAAAGAAAGCACACACACACACACACACACACACACACACACACACACACAGAGAGAGAGAGAGAGAGAGAGAG
>NW_004949132.1:976037-977224 GCF_000317375.1 Microtus ochrogaster
CCCAATAAAGAGACACAGACTAGCAAAACGGTTCTGAAAACATGATCCATCCTTTTGCTGCATCCAAGAAACACACCTTATCATCAAGGACAGACATCACCTCAGAGTAAACGGATGGGAAAAAGACATCCTGTGCAAATTGATCTAAGAAACAAGCTGATACACTCATTTTAGTATCTGACAAATTAGCCTTCACACCAAAGCTAATCTGAAGAGATGGGGAAGGGCACCACATACTCATCAAAGGAAAAGTCTACCAAAAAGACATTGTAATTCTTAACATCTATGCACCAAACACAAATGCATTCAAGTTTATAAAAAAAAAAGATCTCTATTTTAAATCACATATTGTCACACACTCACACTGAGAGATTTCAATATCATCAACAACAGAAAGCCTACAAACTCATGGGAACTGAACAACTCACTAGTGAATGAAAAGTGGGTGAAGAAATAAAGGCTTTCTAGAGTTTAAGAATCGCCTGTGCAGCTATAATTTATAACATCGTTATGTGACTTGGCCAGGCTCTCTCAATGTTCGCTCCCACCAACAGGTGGACAAGCTGAGGCAGTCAGGGATCCTAGACCCAGACGATTTCCCAACTTCCTGTCCGCTGAGTGCACAAAGTAGACTAAATGGTAAGATCCCCTTCTCCAAGGCAGTTTTCGCTGATATTCATCTCTGGTAATTTCCCATGGCAAGGACTGGGATATCATTTCTTATCTCAGACTGCTGTCCTTCAGGCCACTCAGAGTGGCCCTAGTCACCAATCCTTGTGCCGATAGACCTTGTACTGGTTTAAACCAATCTGCTTGATCCTCGCATTGTTTTAGGGATGCCTAAAATAAATTTTCTATTGAATCTCGTCTCTCATCCCTTCCTCAACTCTGGGAAATGACCTGCAAACCCCTTAAAAAAACAACCTAAAATGGCCACCTAATGGCAGATCCCAACATGGGAGCTTTCTAATTTCTAACAGTTTACAGGCAGATGGAGAAGTTTCTACCCAGCCATACTAAACTCTGTCCAGCCAGCATATCATGCCCATCTGCTTTTCCCTCCACTGGGCTGCCTCCTACAAGCAGCTTAGTCTGTCTAGAACAGTATAATCCCCCAACCACTTGTAAATGCTCCTTTTCTCACTCCTATTCAAAATCTCTCTCTCTCTCTCTCTCTCTCTCTCTCT
>NW_004949132.1:977379-995138 GCF_000317375.1 Microtus ochrogaster
TCTCTCTCTCTCTCTCTCTCTCTCTCTTTCTCTCTCCCATGCTGTCTATGCCACTGCTACCCCTGAGGGTCCTGCAGGAGCCAGCAAAACTGGTCAGGTCCAAGAGGCGACTATTCTAGTCCCAGCCCTGGCTGCCTGCACCTGCCACAAAGGAATTTTCCTGTCTATTTCATGTATAAAAGAATATGTGAATGTGATGTGATTCTGTTTTAAATGTGTGTTCCATGTGTCCTATATGTCTCTCTTCTTATTTCTGTTTAAAATTCCAGCAGTTTCTCTATGCTTTGCACCACGTGATCTCGGCACCATCTTTCTTAGGGGCAACTGCCACCATTTTGTTTGTGCTTAAGATAGGGAGGAGAAACAGACTCCCTAGGTTCTGCGCATAGCCAAATGGTGCCAGCAGTTGACTTCCATGCTAACAAGCGGCCACACTCTAGTAGTGGCTTGGCTGCTCGCTAGCTACATGACCTGCCACCAGCTACCTGTAAGCTATGCTTTTAAAAATTACTTCTATGCTGTTACATATGGTGGATTTGCATGATGGTCCAGCTTGACAGATGACCTCTGCAGTTCCAGTTCATGCACATCAACTCTGCTTTAAAATATATTCTATATAACAATAAAAATGTAAGATTATAAAGATCTATTTCAGATTAATGAAAGCTAACCAACAGCCTTTCCTGTAAGCTGTTCTTCCCTATTGTCAGGTTTACTGTTAAAAATTACAAACAATTTTTTTCTTCTTTGTCTTTCACAACTATAAATCTCACCTTTTAAGCTAAAAACCAGCACACTCAAGCTAGGACCCAACTGCCCAGGCAGATCCTATTCTGTAGTCATAACTTATCTATGCCCAATATATAGCCTCAACTGCTCAGAGATCTGGGGAATATGGCTTTTTAAATGTTTAATTATTAAAAGACTTTTTGTAACAGAGAGGCAGGTTGGCTCCTAGCAATAGCACCCCATTTCTTCCAAAGTATACAGAAGACAGAAGACAGATGGGCCCAGAACAACGTCCATCTGCAATTTGCTTCATCGAGTGAAACTGCTAACCACTGGAAAAAACTGCCTTTTATCTAAATTCCTAAAGATTTCTGGACAGTGGATGGAATCGACTGGATTGGACAGGCTAGCTGCTCAGGGCAAGGTAGGCTTGTCTTCCTACAGATTCCTAAGCCACATGACCTAAAGCCTGGCAAACCCTGTAGGCAAATACAGTCCTGAAGGCCCTATCCTCAACAAACACGAAGGACCCTGAGCAGTGACTCTAGGTAGCCAATCGAGTGAGTTGTCTGTCATTTTTTCAAATCAATAACTCAAGTAAAATGTTACCCTTCTCAAAGATCTCTGATGCAGTTTGACAGCTGAGAGGTTTTCCCAGTTTTAAAAGTATAACCACACAAAGCAGATTTCAATGTAACATCTAAGTTATAAAGGTCTAATGACAAATACAAGTTATCAAATCTCTCATTATGCTGCTGTTCATAGTCTTAACATTATAAATAAAATGCTGATAAACTATTAATATAACTCTGGCAGAGTACTACCACTACTATAGTACATGTTCAAGATTTTAAATTCTCTTCAGTCACTTTCTAAATATACTTTTCATGTGCAAGAACATCTGTCACAGTCATTCTGGCATAAATATGCTGCTGTTTACACAATGTACATGTTTAAAATTTATGTTTTCACAAACTTAAAGAATTCTTCTGAGTTCCAGGGAGCTGAGTTAAAGGATTTACCTTAAACATATCAGATACACCTCTCTATCAATTTCCTGGCCCTGACACCATCCTCCTCAATTACCAGGACCTAAAGAATTTTTTTTCTACCTAAACATAATCTAGTCCTCTGCTCTGCCAACAGCTCACCAGGTCCAAGAGACACCAGGCAGTTCCACACCACAAATCTTGGACAGGAGTTAAGCAACCAGCTACCCCATGACTAATATCCTAGTTTTCTCAGGTCCCCCAAGACTCTGCCCACAAGTCAGCCAGAAGCAGTCTTGAGAACTTGATGCCTTCGTCCCCTTAAAATGTGATGCCTAACTCCTTACCTTTTTAGAAAAAGACCGGAATGTATAATTGTAATTATGTGGGCCTGCCCTGTCACCTGGGTACCCTGTCCCTTTAAGAGACAAGTTCTGTTAATGCCCAATCTCCCCGTTCCCACTGAGGCAAGCTGATTTGGCTCCTCCTCTCATCCTTTTCCTGTCTGTTCTTCTGAAGAGGCAGTCTCTGTCTTCCCTTCTTCCCCCTGTCCTCCTTGTTCTCTTTCTCTGTCCCCTCTCTCTCTCCTTTTCATAACTCCTTTATCATTATATCCTCTCAATACCCACTAAATAAACTCTATACTCAAGCTATCTTTGCATGACTTAATCTATCTGTCTCCTACCCACCACAGTCTCTGCCACCTTCAGTGGAACCTGCCAGGGTCATCCACACTTCCATAAATCATAACAATAAGTCTCTGTTCAGGGGCTGTTGGTCTGAGAAAGCCTACTACTGATTAATATAGTAAAAATGGCTGTTCTACTAAAAGCAATCTATAGATTCAATGCAGCCCTCATCAAAATTCCAACACAATTCTTCACATATCGTGAACAACTTTTAACTTCATGTGGAAATACACATGCGGAGAGAGAGTGCAGAGAAAGAGAGAGAGGATAGCTAAAAAAATCTTGAATATCAAAAGGACTGCCAGAGGTATCACCATCTCTGACCTCAAATTTTACTATAGAGCTAGATTCATAAAAAGAGCATGGTATTGGCACTAAAACCAGACATGTCGATCAATGGATCAATGGAATCAAATAGAGACCTAGACATTAATCTACACATAGTTTCCTAATGTGTGTGTGTGTGTGTGTGTGTGTGTGTGTGTGTGTGTGTGAGTGAAGGAGATCTAAATGAAATTGCCAAATAATGAGGGAGACAGTCCCAACTGGCCATTTCTTGTCAACAAATGAACCTCCCAGTACTGGAATTGGGTTATATTTAATTGAGTTGTTGGCTAAAGGGATCTCATGGGATTCCCTAAACAACCCAGGCTATTGCCCCCATCCCTAACTCAGAAGTTATCTCAAAAAGAGTCTCACTGGGGAAACAAACTACTTTTAAGCATTGGCAGCATGCTCAGTAATAGATGTCGAACAGAAAATAAACTCAACTTGCTTGTTTCTTTTCTTATAAGGTCATGTCAGGATTTTGGGTATTTTTATTGTTTTATTTCATTATATATTAATTATAAAATATGTATTAATACATATTCTCCCATCTTTTACCATACAAACCCTTTGTACATAGTTTTTGGTTCCAGTTGTATGTAGCATTTTTAGGTATGAGTGTGTTTCCACATCTTTATTTATTTCTTGTACATTTCTTGGGCATTTCTTTTTCTGTATGTTTGTATTTTCTTACTCTGTTATGTTGGTTCTTGTTTTATATTATTGTATTCTATTCCATTTTGTCATTATCTCTTAAAAGACAATTTGGTTTCTTTCTTCTTCTTCTTCTTTTATATTTGTGAATTTTTTTAATTTTACATGCTAGCACCAGTTCCTCCTCCATCCCCTTATCCTTACCCAAACCTCCCCATTCCACCCCCATCCACTCCTCAGAAAAGGTAAGGCCTCCCTTGGGATGTCAACAAAGTCTGTTATAACAAGTTGAGGCAGGACCAAGAGCTTCCCCCCTTTATCAAGCAAGGCTCAGCAAACTGGGAAGGGGAATGGAAGGAACGGGATAGGAGATGGGAACATGGGGGTTCAAGATGTCAGAAGTGGGGGAAAAACAGAGATGGGCAGCAATGAAATAGATATCTTGATAGAGGGAGCCATTATGGGATTGGGGAGAAACCAGGTGCTAGGGAAATTCCCAGGAATTCACAAGGATGACCCCAGATAAGAGTCCTAGCAATAGTGGAGAGGATGCCTTAACTGGTCTTCCCTGTAATCAGATTGGTGACTACCCTGTCATCGTAGAACCTACACCCAGTAATTGATGGAAGCAGATGCAGTGATTCACAGCCAGGCCCTGGGCCTAGCTCCTGGAGCTTGGCTGAAGAGAGGGAGGAGAGAGGTCAAGATCATGATTTGGAAAACCACAGAGACAGTTGACCTGAGCTAGTGGGAGCTTAGGGATCCTGGATAGACAGCTAGAGATCCTGCATGGGACCAAGCTAAGCTCTCTGAATGTGGGTGCCAGTTATGTGGTTTGAGGAGTGCTGGCAGTGGGACCAGGACTTATCCTGCCTTCATGAACTGTATTTTTTGGAGTACTTTTCCTATGGTAGGATACCATTTGTTTTCTGAAAAGGGGCAGATGGATCCAAGTGAGAGGGGAGTTGAGAAGGAACTGAAAGGAATACAGGGAGGAAAAACCAAATCAGAATATATTATATGAGAAAAAATCTATTTTCAATAAAAGGGATAAAAGAATATTCTGTGATGTTTTTATATCACAGCATTAATGGTGATGACAATTAGAAACCTAAGGAAACATCCCATGTACCATTTTCTTATGTACTTGCATCAAAGTTATTAGAATGAAATGAGCAGCACACAAGCTGCAAGTCAAGGGTGAGACAAAAATATAACCTAACAATGACAAGTAACAAGTAACTTCCTGGGCTACATTTGACAGTCTGTCCTTAAAATATCTAAGCAAAATTGTGTTAAAATTCAAAGGAATATTTGTTCCAGTTCAACTTGTATATCTATTCTTTTACATATATTGTGAGATGACTTGGCCTATTTAATTTCTCAGTTACATAAATGCAGTCTACCCCCTAATTACCTCCAAAATTTTAAGGATTTGCAAGGGCTGGTTAGGTAAGATGTTTGTTTTTCTGTAGAAACCAACGCTTTCTTAAAGCAGTTCCAATAACAATAAATAAAGGATTTTGTTTTTTTTCCTCAAATTTCTTTGTTTCCATGTCAAAGCCGTTTTTATTGATTATATCTACTTCCACTGAACTCTCTAATTTCAATAGATTCTAAAAATAAGTCCTCTGGCAGAGAAAAACATAAAAAGAAACAAAGAGAGAAAATAACCAGCATATGACAAGGAGCAGAATGTATGACTGACTACATACTAATAAACAACACCCAAGGAAACTGGGTTCTGGGGAAAATTTCCTCAGTTATGATCACAATCTGGGCCATCCACGAATAATATAATATGTGCAGCATTTTAACAAGGCTAGAGAAGATGTCAGTAACAAAATCTGTATTTTCATTAGGGTTCTTCAAGCCACCGTCATAAGTACATCTGTCTATCTTGCATATACCTAGGAAAGTGGGGGAAAGTTTAAGCTACGTAGTGTTGATCATTTTGAATTTTTTATTTTTTATTTTTACAGATGGTAATGAGGTCATGAAACTTTAATACTTCCAGAGTCCTAGAATATTCGGGAGTTTAAAGCAAGTTCCTTCTTTTAGAAATTGCACTGTCTAGTTCTAGTGTTTAGATTGTAAAATAGCCAGGGTTGGTAGAACAAATGCCCTAGATGCTATCACTGTTGTGTTCTCCCATAGACCACCTCCTTGTTTCCCCCTGTTCTACAGAATGTCCGGTGTAATGTTGATTTTGATACTTATTTTAGTTATAAAGCAAGTGTGCAAACAGGAAGAGACACAGCATCTCTTTATCTGTATTTTCTTTCCTTACAATTTGCCTTTCCACATTAGTATACCTCTTCTATTAATTTCCAGCTATGTCATGGTGATTCACTACCTTAGGCCTAACTATGTTTTTCTTAATCTGCAGGGTCATCCTTGAATCTGGATCAGGAGTCAAGGAATATATAACATGCATAGCAAGCATAACATGAGGAAGCTGCAAAAAACAGAAAGAAAAAAAGAAGAAAGAAAGAAAGAAAGAAAGAAAGAAAGAAAGGAAGGAAGAAAGAAAAAAGAGAGAAAGAAAGATAGGAAGAAGAAAAGAAAGAGAATAATAAAAAGTTAGAAATGTCATCATAACCTCTTTAAAGCACACACACACACACACACACACACACACCCCAAATAAACAAAAAATAATCCAGTCTTGCTAAATTGTTCATGCTTGTCTTTAGCTTGCAATCCTGCTGACCAGTCTTCTGTGAGCTGGGAAGATGTACGCTATCACATCCTACTCAAGAGCTTGCCCTTTGACCTTTTGTTCTTCCACCTCTTCCTACCTGTACCATCCCACTGAAGCTCATTTCTCCATTTTATTGGTTTCAGACTGAGCTTTTTTTTCCCCCTTAAGCGATCTTCTCTTTCTTAATTATTTTCTCCAACAGACTAAATAGAAGGCTTATCTAAAAGCTTCTGTCCTCTCCCAGAAAGGGCACATGAAGCTATCTGAAAGTCTATCCGAGACTGGAATGCTTTTTAGGCCGGAAAAATTAATTACTAATGGCCTAATGGAATGTGCTTTTCCAAGTTCAGAAGGGTGACTACTCCTCACTTTCATATCTGCCGCCGTCTCAAATGTTGTTCTGCCAGCATCCCCAGGCTGATCAGCCATTGTTCGTGGGAGTCAGTGCCTTTGTAGAAGATGTCAGTGCTTTCATCAGGGCAGCCAAGTAATGGATGGTGCATATATCTGCTAAGGGGAATGTCCAAACATATATATGCATCCATGCTTTCATAGGAGATATAGAGCCTTGAGTGTCAGAACTCCAATGATAAGGAATAGAGACTTTTCTAATTTATACAAAGAGCAAAAGTCCCCTCTCCCAGGGGAACTCTGTTTTTAGGAAAAGATGATTTTTCTTTCTGTTTGTGAAAATTCTTCTCATACCTAATTGGTAGCATACCTTCAAATGTTTTTTTCAGAGAAATATTATAATCATATCTAGGAAGAAAACTTGAAAAGGCTTTTATTTTCCAAAAAAGAGTTCTACCAAATTTTCAACAAATCAGTCCCCCAATCTTGTGTGTGTATGCACACTTGAGTGTGTATGTGTGCATGTGTGTGTTTTCTCTAAGAACCAACTAGTCTCCACTATGCAAGGAAAGAGTATATATTTGTGGTGCAAACACCTATGTTCTGTTGTTATATAGACTACTGGCAGGACCAGGATAACTCTGGAAAATATTAGCGCAGAGAGAGAACATAGAGACTTTATTTTTTAAGGCCATCTGGTGTATGTGACTGCCCTCAAGTCAAGCAAACACTATCTTGCAAAAGGATTATGCCAGCAGGGTTTGTTGACTGTTGACACCCCTGGATGAAGGCAGGGCAGGATCATAAACCCCATGCCTGAGCTACCAGTGGCTCCCTACCATCAGTTTTGCGCAACCCTGCCTTAGATTCTCATGGTCTTATTGGAAGGTGTAGATCAGTGGTTCTCCTCCTTCGTAATATTATGACCCTTTAATACAGTTCCTCATGTTTTGGTGATCCCCAATAATGAATTTATTTTCATTTCTACTTCATAATTGTAATTTTGTTACTGTTATGAATCATAATGTAAATATCTGATGTGCAGACAGTTTTAGGCAATCCCTGTGAAAGATTTTTTTGACCCCCAAAGGGTCACAAGCCACAGGTTGAGAACTGCTGGTCTAGAACCTAAAAATACTAGGGGCTGGGAGCTCCATTTTGCAGCTCTAACAAAGCCAAAGCCCTAACCCCTGTGAATTAAAGGCTTTCCAACTGTGATCTTGTGACTGTCCCCTGAGTCAAGCCACTATCATCTTGGAACATTTGGCTAGTCCCAGTTTGCAAGAGTTCATGTCAGCTGGGATTGTTTGAGATTCATGTCTCCGTCCCTGTGCTCTCCCAATATACAACTTCTCGCTACCAACTGGCAATTCTTTAGGTGACTTTGGCTAGGAACTAGAGCATACACAAAGGCAGGGCATTCTCCATCTATGCTGCTACAGGAATGTCTTCATCCATGCTGGGTAAGGCTTTTCATTGTACCCTGTTAGGGGAAGAGTGTAGACAACCCTATAAGTAACCCCCTCACCTCTGTAAAAGAACCCAATTAACTCCTTAGTTCTCCAGAGAGAACTTCGGTGGGAATTGTGCCTCACTTTGTTGTTGTGACCTTAGAAGGGGTGGGTGTTACTTACATTTAACTCTGGGAAGGACTTTTAGTATCACCACCCTAATCTGGAAGAGAGCCTATGGAGAGAGGAGGAAAAATGAAGAGAGAAAAGGGGATAGGGAGGGAGAGGGAGAGAAGCCTGTCTGACATTAAAACTTTCTAATACAATTTGCTGCCTTAAAGCAATGTTTTGTTCATCTCTAACCTGTGGTCTCCCAGACACCTTACTGCTAAAGTTTCTTTTCTCAACATCACCATGGGTGTTTTTACTTTGATGATTTCTGTGGGGAAATAAGAAAAACTGGGTGTGTGTTTATTTAACTGGGAAAGAGAAAAACCAATATGGAAGGAGAGGGATAGAGGAGAGGTAAATAAGAGTAAGGATGTTTAAAAAGTCCTTAGAGAAGCAATCATATTATAATTCCTTAAAATATTATATGTAGAAATATATATATGTTATACATGTGCAGTGGTGCTGCTGATAAAATTCCCAGTGATATACATGACTAACCTCCATTTTGGTTGCTGGTTAGAGGAATACAAAAGGCTCCCAAAATAATATAGGCTATTGCTGTTGCCCTACCAGAACATTAAGATAATACTCTATTATTGAAGCCACTGCACACTTTCGGCACAGGACTTCAAAGAAACAAGTTGGCACTGATTTGGAAACTTCTTCCCACTGATCTGAAAACTTGTCAAAAGACTGGGTCACACAGTATTAAGGTGTTATGCAAGCTGCCAAGGGAGAAAAACAATCAATAGTTTGTCCCGTCCATAAAGCCTAAGAACTACAACAGTGACCACCTTGTCAGGGTGTTCCCAAGGGTACAACAGAGGAACTTAGATATTAGGGGTAAACGACCTGTCCCCTAGTTGGACTTAGGGCTCATTCAGTAGGAGAGAATTCATTTCTGTAGTATAAACCCAGCGAACCCCTTGTGCCTACTGAGGCCCTGGATTCTTGAGGAGAATGTACTACTGCCACTTTAATAAATCAGTATGATTACAAACTGTATTTTAAATACTAGCCCTCTACCCATAGATCAGTGTAGTTCTCACCCCTCACCAAAGAATGTTCTTTTTGCACCATTTAGAGATCATCAGAGAGACACAACTGGTCAAAATGAAGAGAACTAGCCATGGTGTGCCCATTCACAATTGATAACATTTACATCAAAACCCCTATACCTAAAGCTCCTGCAGTAGAAAGATTTTAAGAGCAAGAAGACCAGGTGATCTATTGTAAGATAGTTTATCTTATGTATGAGAGGGAACTCCACCCATGACATCTCAGTGATATGAATGCCTAAGCAAGATCTGAAAGATGACAATAACAACTGACATAATATCATTGATGGGGAAATCTCACAGATCACAACCATGAAGTGCTATAGGCAATTAATGACTGCTGAGAGGGAGATACTCATTCTTCTCTAAGGAGCAGTCCCCGATAGATCATCCAGTACAGAGTTGTCAGCCTAATCATATACACATACAAACAACACTAATGTACTTAAAGGCATGTATTTATGTATAGCAGGCCCATGTGTGTGTGTGTGTGTGTGTTTAAAGAAGAGGTAGTGAATTTTACAGAGTATAAGGAGACAAGGGAGGAATTAAATAAGAGAGAGACGGGTAGACTTCTGTAAATAAATTACTCATGTATGATATTTTCACAAAAAATAAATTAAACTGTTTCTTTTAATATGTCATGTTTGTTAACCTTGAGGTTATGAATCAGACCAAAGTGTGGCCACTTGAAACTGAGTAAATCTCTCAATAAAGTTACACAGGAGCTATGTAATCTTAGTCAACTTGGAACCAACTGACCTCAACTCATGAACTAATGAACTCCACTTATATTGTGTCAATGATATCTTAAAAAAATATAGAGATACAAGAAAGCTCCACTAGACAGCTCTGTGACTGAATTTGGGAAGCCATGGCTACTTGAGTTTCTGATTGGGCACCAGAAAGTAGTAGAAACAAATGTTTTATTTATTTATTTATTTATTTATTTATCTATTTATTTATTTATTTATTTAATTGTTTGTTTATTTATTCCTTCATTCAATTATTGTGTGTGTGAGTGTATGTGTAAGAGGACAGTATTAAAAGTCTCCTATTATTCTCTGCCTTATTTTCTGAAATGAGATCTCTCAGTGACTCTTGATCATATTGATTTGATTAAACTCTCTGGCTATTCATCCCTAGGAATCTTCCTCAGTCTCACTCTCTAGTGTTCAGGTTACAATTACATGCCCTCACCCTGTTTCTTACATGGGTGCTGTGATTCTCAACTTACAACCTCATGTTATGGTGGTGGTTGTGGTGTTGGATATGGAACCCAGGTTTTTTACATATGATAAGCAATGAATTTATAACTGTACTCCAGTCCTAACTCAGTTATTACTTTTTGAAAAAAAATCTTTAAAATTCTTAAAATTATATTCTGACCACTGGGCAGACTGAAGCAATGAAGTCCAGACTTAGACAACTGTGGTCTAAGGTTTTTTCGCAGATGGACAAAGACATTGTAAATAGAGGAAAAGAATTTCTGCTTGTATTGTTTTTATGAAAATAATGAATTCAGGGTTTATGCATATAATTAAATATGCATAATAACTGTATACATATACATATCTAAATACAAGGTTACCAGCATTTGATCTGTAATTTGTCAGAAAATCACATGGGATATCATTCAACATGGAAAAAGGCGCATCTTGCTACAAATGTATGGCAGTGTGGACACAAACACTTATTAATTCGGTTTCAACATCTTAAAGTGTATTGTCATGTATATATTCCTGATTATATTTCTCAGTGTCATTACTTAGTTTGAAATAAACACATAGGCCATTGCCTTAAAAAGTACTCACAAAGAATATTGACAGTGTTATCAATAATGTAAGCACACGTGGAGAGTCAATTGACAGCATCCTTGGTCAGCTACATTACTAAGGTAAATACAGACTATATCCCCAAACTACAATGGTTCCTGGTAAAATTTCCTCCAAATTAAAATGTTTCCAAGAATTGTTTAATGATTATGATCTGTGTCTTCTTTCTATTGCTGTGCTGAAATACCATGAGGAAAAGCAGCTGAGGGAGTTAAGGGTTTATTTGGCTTACACTTCATATAGCTGATCATCATTAAGGAAGTCAGCACAGGAACACAAACAGGGAAGGATCCTGGAGGAAGAAGCTGATTCAGAGGCCATGCAGTGGTGTTGCTTACTGGCTTTGATTCTCAGACTTCTTGTTTTTAGCATTCAGAACCACCAGACGAAGGATGGCACCACACACAATAGACTAGGACCTCTCTTACTAATCAGTAATTAAGAAAATACAGCTCTACATACAACCTAATCATATGGAAGTATTTTCTTAATTGAGATTACCATCTCTTAGATGACTTACCTTGTGTAAATTTGACATAAATCTGTGCATCATACTCTGTATAATTGTATCTTCAGTGTAATTTTTTGTCTTGTTTTGTTTTTTGGGTTTTTCGAGACAGGGTTTCTCTATGGTTTTGGAGCCTGTCCTGGAACTAGCTCTTCTAGACCAGGCTGGCCTCGAACTCACAGAGATCTGCCTGCCTCTGCCTCCCGAGTGCTGGGATTAAAGCCACCACCGCCAGCCTTTCAGTGTAAATTTTTATGGGTAAAGATATTTTTTTCATTGTGAAGAAAGTTCATGCATGTAATTTATAAACTAACATGGATATCCTGCAAGAATTTGTTTAAAATAACAAACATGGCATGATATATTATTGAAAAACTTTTGATACTAATACCTTTGTAGTGATGTAATATATATTTACATTTCTTTTTTATGTTCTTCACACATACACGAATATCCATGCACACACACAGACACACACACAGACACACACACAGACACACACACACACACACACACACACCCATGTGAGAGAAATTGTCTTACCTTTGTTCCTAGAGAATGTAACTCTTTTGGGGGAGAGCAGTAATTGCTCCCTTTGTATATACTAAATGAATGTATAAATTCATAAGCAATTTACAAACATACTAAGGAGTTGGATATCCAGAATTGTTTTAGACAATGAGAAATTTAGAGGAATGTTTCATTCCACCATCCCCAGCTTGGTTATGTGATTTAGAAAGATACACTTTATTTTCTTTTTCGTGCTGGGAAGTTTGAGCTAATCCAATGATTTCTTTGAAACTCATTAATACAAATATAAATACAAAATTAAAAATTTGTCTTTGTGCCATGAATATTTATGGCACATTAACACTCTTTAATATTGTCCCTATATTATTTATTTGGAAAGCATGGTATCATAAAATAAAAACAAACAAGGAAAAAAATTACAAGGGAGAAAGTTGTAGGCATGTCCTGAATATTAAGATAAGTGACTTTTGGCAAGTTTGGCCAGTACATTGCTGACACTTTCCTCCAATTGTTCAAAAAACATTAATGATTTCCATGAATGTGCTGTGTTACACGTTTTTTGAAAGGGGGAGAGAGAAATTTCTAAATGGCTCTTTAAAGTTCAAGTGGCAGCATTCTCTTTGTTCTTGTTTCAGCGAATATACTTGAAAGGAACTCACTCATTGATAAGAAATGATTAAGGAAAACATTTGCAGGGAATCCAGTGGGGCAGCTCCCTTGTCTCTGTGTGGCTCATTTCCCAAGAAGTCAAAACTGATACCCAGGAAAGCTTGATTCTCCTGCTTCAGTTCTATTTTAAGGAAAGTAACCCAACACCTTTCCCCCACACCCTTTTAGTTTCAGAAAATGCACCCTAGCAGTACTATAAAGCCAAGGGCATGTGGAACTTTGGGAGATATGTCAGTTTTAGTGGATGGGGAACAGGAATCCAAGGAATGAGGAGTGACTTAAGTGAGGGTGACCTTCTTCTGTACCAGATCAAAGTTAAGGCACAATAGAGAGATCCAGGTGAGCTCTTCCCCCATAGCCTTTTATGTCAACTTTTATTTCTTTTCCAAGATTGCTTTATGCTCTCATCAGTGCTCCATCAGCCACTTGCACTCTAACACTCCATGAGACAACTCAGAGTACTTTCATTTCACTCTTATTTTCCTTCTAAATCTTTGCTTCTTGTATGCATGTCCTGCTTATAAATAATGCATGTGTGGTCATGTACACAGACAGTCATATCTATATACATGATGTACTATATAGCTTGGAAGCAGTGAATTACTATTTTTTAATGAATACATAAATAAAAATGATAACCAGTAGTAACATGTAACTGAATGAATTGTGAAATCATTATGAGCTTAGGGTAACTGAGAGTAATGAAATACATTACGGTATCAACCACATATTCTTGGTATCTCCCATGGTGATTTTTTGATTCATTAATTCAATTAAAATATATTTAAGAAGCAATTGATCTATTTTAGGCATTTGAGATTTAATTAGAGAGTACAACTATCTGTTTCATAGAGATGGGAATTTTGAAGAGTGAGATAGGAAATAAATTACAAACAATAAGTATCTAAATAACGGATATTAAGAATAAAACTCTTTTTTCTAAAGATGTGTAAGTAGAAGGACTATGTTAGAACAGCTGTTAACAGAAGTAGAAAAGATAACGACTGCTGTGTAGTTGTTGGAGGAAACGGAACTCTTAACTCTCTTGGTGAGAAGGTAAACTGGCACAGCCATTGTAGAAAGCAGTGTGGAGATGTCTCAAAATTTGTAGATAGGACTACCATGGAATATAGCAACATCCTGACTAGATGTTTTTTCAAATAAACTCCTAAGGAGGCAGTGCATACCCCATATTTATGATTCATAATTGCCAAGATATGTAAATGATTTATGTGTCCACCAATGAATATATAATGAAAATATGGCATATTAACTATGGAATACTATTCAGCCCCAAATGAAGAAATAGTTCATGTCATTTAGAACCACACGGGTGGTTCTAAAGAATATTATGTTAAATGAAATAAGCCAGACATAAAAGATTAAATGCTTCATGTGCTCACTTATATTTGGAATCTAAAATGGTTTAAAAACAGAAGCAAAATAGTGGTTTCCAGAAACAGAGAAGTGTTGGTCAAAGGATCCAAAAGTTAAGTTAGTAGTCCCAATAAGCTTACAAGATCTATCAGGTAACATGATGAATATAGTTAATGGTGTGTTCTTTAAAAATTTCAAAGAATACATTTTCTGCTTTCTCAACACAAAATTGTAAGTACGTGAGGTACTTCATTTAACCATTATATAGTACATATGTATTTGAAAAAAACCTAATGTGTAAGTCAATAAGGGCAGTTTTGACTTGTCAATTAAAAATTAAATCTGGTCTGTCAGGAGGGCTCAGTGGATAAAGGCATTCGCAACTAATCCTGAGGATGAATTTGATCCCCAGGTCCCTAGAGGAAAAAAATCATCTTTCACAAGTTGTCATCTGACATTATGCATCCATGCACACATGCAAATAGGATATGTAACACAATTTTTAAAATTAAGTCTAATAAGGAGAAATTCATGGTGTACTTTGGGGTAACGGAATTGGTAGTCGGCTTGTGTTTAGGGTTTATTTTTCAATTTTAAGCCATGTCACAGTTAAATACAGCAAACACCATTCCCCTCTCTTATTGAATCTGATTCAGCAATGAAGGATAGAAGCCTTAGAGAGACATTCATTCTCTTTTATTGAGTAATATGTAAGACGATAGCTTTTATGTTGGCAATACCTTCACAAATTCCAAAAGGTCAAATTTCAAATGTATAACACATGACAAGCTAACCCTGAAAATGCACCTTAGAGTGCACTGTGATATTCTCCAAAGAATATAACTTTACAAGTTGCAGTGGACTGGAAATGAGGACGAGGATCTAATACCCAGCCAAAATATTTTTCTGGTGACATAATATTTGGGGAGCCAAGAACCACATCACCACTCCAGCTTTCTGGCTTCTTCCCAGGAGTCTAAACATTTGTTTCCTGAGAAATACCACTTGAATAATTTCTTGGCCTCTGGACAGGATACCGCAAGGCTAAAATCACAATGCTCTTGTTTTTGTTTGTTAGCTAGAGCCAGGAATTTTTTAATATTTTAATGGGTATTTCTTACGCTTTGGTAATGCAATTACATTTCAGATCATCTCAGTAACAGTGCCTAATATTATCCTGAAAGAGAAACATCCTAGGGAAAGAGCAGTTCTGTAGATTGCATCAAAGTTCTAAATGCTGAGTTTAAAGTGAACAGCATTTCTCCAGATACTTAAATCAATTCTGGGCAGATCTTATGAGAATCCTTGAAGGGCATAGCTATACACACATAGGTTCGTTATGGAATACAAATGCATTTTCAAAGAGGATTGTTGAAGAATTGTATTCATTGACACAGGAAAAGAGAAGACTGGTGGCTAACTTAATATTTGCCTTAAAATGTACTGATGACTCAGATGCAGGAGACAGTCAGTCAGTCCTCTCTTTACTTTTGGGTGATGCAATCGACACAGGAAGAGCCATGAGAGATTTGGGGCAGACTTAAGCAGGAATCTTTATTGTGAAACACTGGAAATGGCTCCTGAAGAAAGTTGCGGAATCTTTTCACTAGACGGGATTATAAATAAGAGAATCTTATCTGCTGATGGTATGAGAATAGCAGCAAGACCTAGTGACCCTAAGGTTTCTTGTGTAGGACTGGATTGTGTGCACTAGCTCTTTGGGAATCATGCTGTCTTCATATAAGGCTGCATTGCATTAGCATGATTTCTATCTCATTGGCTGGTTGTATATTGTATATATTTCTTTGAATGTATTCTCTGTAAAAATATCACAGCCAGTACTAATATGCTTCGTGTGTTTCTTTAATTACTGTCTCATCAGTGATGAATAGTATTAGTATAATCCATTCTGTTTTGGGAGAAGAGAATACAATATGAGCTATATTATTCATACACATTCTGTTATCTTAAGCTTTTTTTGTAAAAGAAATCAACATTTATTTGCATAATTACCCTTTTACAGATATCAGAATGGTAACAGATTAAAATTTTTGTTCTTGTTAGCTTTATTAATAGTAATAGCTTTACACAGGCCTTCTAGAGACATTTCAGAAGAAGTTTCTGGATCCCATGCACATTTCAAAAGGTAGGTTTACATTTTATTAAAATTGTGAAAAAATGACTAAAAAAAAGACTATTTAAAGGGCTTTTCTGTGAGTACGTGGCATTGACTCTGATGTTTAGCATTGCTCCTTCAGGATTCAGACCAATGATGTGTTGAGAAAAAGAAAGATGTGTTCATACTTACAGTGGTGGAAGGACTGGGGTCAAAACTCAGGTCCCATAACTCACAGCATACACCAATGTGTCTTGCTCTGTTTTGTGTATATCTGTTAAACTTAAGAATTTATTGGTCTATTAATTTGCAGAAGCCATGATTAAAAGAGACAGAATTAAGAAGGATATTTTTTTCTAAAAAAAAAAAGTAAAATAAATAAAAGGTGCAGGAAAGACACCATGAGATAAAGTATCATTATATTTTTTTATTAATTTAAACACAGCCTTTTTTCCTGAAATTCTAGGATGGGGGTGGGTGTTTATTTACCATGCATGAGAATATAAACAATTTGTTGGTGTAGGGGGAAATTTCCTCAAATGTCATATGCACTAGTTAAGTAATTAAATAAGGTAATTATTGGTTCTAAGAAAGTCCCATTAAATCTTACTAAATATAGAGTTTATAGCTATTGAGTTCTTTAAAATGACTGTAGTAAGCAATATCTATGCCACTTGAAATTGACGCCCTGTCTTTGTCATTACGTATCTGAACAACATAGCTAATGAGAATTGTCAGGCAGTGTGGCAGTCTGAAAGACCCATGATAATGTAAAAGGTTAACATCACTGATAGCTAAATGGGAGCAAAGCTAGTAAGTCAAAACAATAAGTTTTCCTTCTTCTGGCACATCCTTTGTATCTTCAGCAGACATGCACTGCAAGAGCACAAAGATAAATTAACATGGAAGTCTTTCAGCCCGGTTCAGGAGGTAGAACAGTAAATCGACATTATGATGCAATCTATTGGATAGAGGACAACAGTTTTTTTTGAAAGTGGATCTGTGTTTATCTAAGCTATAGGTCTTGTAAAGGGAATGATTTCTTTGTGATAAATGAGAAGATCCTGTTATATCTCTTGCCTTGGATGTTTTAAATATTACCTAACTGCACTTATTGTAAGCTTGCTTGTCTTCCTGCACTTTTATGAAAAGTTTAGTTCAAAGTAATCAGTCACAAGAAAAGACAATTTAATATTCATTAATATGTGGGAAGGATAGTGAAGTCTTTATAAATTCAACACACGGAATAAATAAAACTAATGTATCAAAAATTGGTAGGTTTTTCTCCATTGACTGTTGTCCTAGTTTATCTTATTAAACTTTTTAAAAATAAGTGAAAATGATGACTGCTTCTTCCTCATTATGTTTTATGAAAATCTGTATGTGGTTCTACAATCCATTCTTGTATATAGTCCTCATCTCAGAGAAGAGATTGTTTATTGTTTATTATATGGTATTTTAGTAGTTTGAATGATCTGTGGATATCTATCCTGCGATACTTTCAGATTTATTTATTTATTTTTTTGGTTTTTCGAGACAGGGTTTCTCTGTGGTTTTGGAGCCTGTCCTGGAACTAGCTCTTGTAGACCAGGCTGACCTC
>NW_004949132.1:995238-1028006 GCF_000317375.1 Microtus ochrogaster
TTTTTTTGGTTTTTCGAGACAGGGTTTCTCTGTGGTTTTGGAGCCTGTCCTGGAACTAGCTCTTGTAGACCAGGCTGACCTCGAACTCACAGAGATCCGCCTGCCTCTGCCTCCCGAGTGCTGGGATTAAAGGCGTGTGCCACCACCGCCCGGCTTTTTCAGATTTATTTTATCCAGAAGAAAAACCTCATGTTTCAGCAGTGAAATTGGAAGACTTTCTGGTAACTATTTACAGAAATTAGTTTCTTTATTTTTGAAAACAATCGAGGAGAGGCTTCAGCACGGTCAATTGTGACAATAAGGTCTTTGGTCATTTAACAGTTCCTATTTGCAACTCATTCTCAATTGATATTATTATTCCTTTATTCCCTCTTCTGAGAATTGTTCCTCCACTGTTGAATGTATCCATGTATTCAGACACTGCTCCTTAAACATCAAGAAAAAGATCAGGCACACTATACAAACATCGAAATTTGAAACACTAAAACATAAGCGCTCCTTCTCTATGTAGTACTTCTTCCTGAGTACTTCATGTGAACTTCAGATCTCCCTCTTGGTCCTCCCAAGTGCTGGGATTACAGGTGTATATCATCATGCTAAGTATAGTGGTGGTTGGAATTGAACCCGGGGCTTCATACATACTAGGCAAGAACTCTTGTAACTCTGCTCTACCTCCAACCTTGTCAGTTGGAATTTATTAGAACAAATAATTTCTGTTTTGAAAACTAGGTATGTGAATGTTGGGAAGTATAGCTTGAGGAGATGGCAAGGACTAAGTACTGACAAACTGATAGGTAAATTTTCTTTCATGCATCAGGCTATCCAACTTCTAATAAAACCTTTCCACCAAATAATTCATATCTTGACCTTTTATAGTCCAGGGACATGATAGATTGTGAAAACAAATTTACTTATTTCCCCCTAAAACCTTGTAGTAATCCCAGTTACTACCCCTTTAAAATTTTATTTTGTTGTACTTGTTTTTTTTGGGGGGGGGGGCAGTTTCTTTATATAAGAGCAAAACCTGGTCTAGAATCCCCCACGCTTCTGTATCTCTTCCTCCCTCCCTCCATGCTGGGAATGGAACCCAGCGATCTGAGTACATTAACCAGATTATCTTGTCACTGAAAAGCATATCTAGACTTTACCTGAACTTTGAACAAATAGATTGTCATTGGAGTATATATCGTTGCTTGTTTATTTACTTACTATCTATCCTTTTCAGGGGTATGTAAGTACAATGAGTGCAGGAATTATCCATCACTGGGTCCCAGTTGTCTAGCATAGCATTTAGTATTTATTGAATGAATAACTTACAGAATGAATGAACAGCTAATTCGCATTAACCGATGGAGACAGTCTTGGTCTGAATAAAGCACTAAAACATGTTTTAAAACACACCCTGCCAAAATATGGCTGGGTGTGGTGAGGCATGCTTGTAGTCTCAGCCAGCTGGGAGGGGAGGGAAAAAGGACTGAAAACTCCAAAGCTACAGAACAAAACTTTGTCTTAAAAGAGGAAAAAAAATAGAAATCAGGCAAGGCACTCAGAGAGAAAGAAAGAGAGATAAATAGCCAATCGAAAATTGTTCACACGATCATCCCAGTGTTACTGTAAATGATCAAATAATCCGGATGTTACATTTTCTGGCAATTCCACCCCTTCTAAGTCAGTTTTATACATGGTGAATATGACCTACAAAATCTGTGATTCTCGGTCCAGGGGTAGGTTGATCCCGAATTTCCTGAGAAACCGAAACACTGATTTCCAAAGTGGTTGCACAAGATTGCATTCCCACCAGCAATGGATGAGGGTACCCCCTCCTCCACAGCCTCTCCAGCAAAGGCTATCCTTGGTGTTTTTGATTTTAGCCATTCTGACAGGTGTAAGATGATATCTCAAAGTTGTTTTGATTTGCATTTCCCTGATTGCTAAGGAAGTTAAGCATGACCTTAAGTGTCTTTTGGCCATTTGAACTTCTTCTGTTGAGAATTCTCTGTTCAGTTCAGTGCCCCATTTTTTAATTGGGTTAATTAGCATTTTAAAGTCTAGTTTCTATTGGGAGCTCACCAAGGCCAGCTGGACTGTGACTGAAAAAGCATGGGATAAAACCGGACTCTCTGAACATGGCGAACAATGAGGGCTGATGAGAAGCCAAGGACAATGGCACAGGGTTTTGACCCTACTTCATGTTCTGGCTTTGTGGGAGCCTAGCCAGTTTGGATGTTCACCTTCCTAGACATGGACGGAGGGGGTAGGACCTTGGACTTTCCACAGGGCAGGGAACCCTGACTGCTCTATGGACTGGAGAGAAAGGGGGAGAGGAGTTTGGGGGAGGGGGAGAAGGGTGGGAGAAGGGGGAGGGAAACGGGAGGCTGGGAGGAGGCAGATACTTTTTTCCCCCTTTTCTCAATGAAAAAAGAAAAAATCTGTGATTCTCCTCAAATTAAATGAAAATTCACAAATTTGTTTCTTTCAAAATCCTATTTAGTAATTTATTAAAACATCTTTAATGTCCACATGTCACTAGTGAAATGATAATTTGAGAAGATTAATACTCATTTTTGATCTTTATTTTTCTTTGAAATGATGGTTACCCTGGCTGTTAGGAATTTTCTGTTCATCGTTCAGTGTTCATCTGGGACTTCACTTCCTGTTTGTATTAAGGCTCAATCCAAGAACACTCATGGGTACACTTGTGTTTCCCGATAATCACTCATTAAAAATTTGATTATGCACTTGTTTCTGACTCTACATTATCAATGGGAAACCAGGAATGACCACGATGTTATGGTAAAGTTGTATGTGTTATTTCTCTAAGATTTTTTGATTAATAAACTTTATTGTATAATAGCATTTAGACATTTGAAAGAGATAAATAGAAACAAGTTACTTTGCAATGTTTACTATTTGAATATTTTCATGTAGAAATGATTTGTATCTGGCAATGCCTAAAATAGCCCAAATAGGTTCAGTGAATTTACAGAGTAAATGGTACAGCATATTCCATAATTTTCAGGTAAGTCAACTAAACTAAAGAGTATTTAATGCCATGAGGCATTGCGATATGGCACAAATGAATAATGAATTCCTCTCTGTATAAAACTTTATCTCTAACTCCACTCAGTTTCTCCTTTCTGAACAGTTAAAAAATTAGCTAGAATAAGTCCTAGATTTGGTTCAGTCTTGCTCATTTAAGATTTTATTTTATGAATGGGTCCTTCTTGACTTTTGAGACTAAGTGTGTCAGATTTCACATTATGCCATTTTAATTACTATTTTGTTTTCTCATAATTTTTTAAATCTAGTTAATAAACATTTAGGATTTAATCTTATAGTGAAGATATGCTTTCTTTTTTGCTGTTTTTGATGTACAGAACAGAACCCAGGACTCTATTGAGCTCTATATGTCCTAAGACCTGTGCAATGTCATTTTTGAAATTTACATTTCTATTTGTTTGGATACTATTTTAACAAGAAATTTACAAATAAAACCAATGAATTGCTTTACAGATAATTTGCTAGATTGTAACTGATCTCAGGAAACCTATTTCAAGGTTATACTATTATTTTGTTGTGCTGTGAGATATTTATAATCCTTAGCAGCTTTGCCTGTTCATCCCAGAGCACTTTTCAGCAACCTGTGTCAAGCATGGACCAGATTTAAAAATGTCCCTGTGCTTATATTTTAAAAGTGAAAGTGTTCACTGATCAAACAAACAGCATAAAGTGATGGGGTTGTAGCTTAGCTTATAGAGTGTTGCCTAGCATGCACAAAGTCCTGGGTTCACCTCCCAGAACTGTATAAACTGAGTTTGGTGGTGCATGCCTATACTTCTAGCAGTTAAAATGCGGAGACAGGAGGATAAGAATTTCAATGTCATCATCAGCAACACACTGAGCTCAAGTCATCTTATGCTACAGAAGAAGCCCCACAAAAAAGCAGGAAAAGTATTTGTAAAGAAGATATACATTGTGCTTACTTTGCAAGTCTGAGCATACAAATTAGGTTGGTTTGATTATTTGTATATAATTAATTTGTTTTAAAGACACAGATGTTATTGCTTTTCATTGCCATCCAGCTTTTTGCCAGGCTTTCTGGAACATAGTGTGGCTGACTTTGTTGGAACAAGGAAAGTACCTTTTGATGATAAACAATTTTGAGTTCCGTTTGCTAAATGTTGAACTTTTGCTGGCCTAAATTTCTTTTCTGTACAATAGGAATGTCAAGATAGTATTCTTTCTCTTATCAGAGATATGACTTCCCATAAATTCTCTAAACTATCATTATCTACTGATAAGAAAAGTCATTAAATTTAATACAACGTTTTTAACAGGGAAATTTGTTATATATATTATTAAATAATTCTATTTAAAATTAGTGTTATTATTCTCTCACTGTACCTAATTTATAAATTAAATTTATTGTCGATCTGTATATATAGAGAAAAAAACCCTACTTTCCATAGGGTGCTGATAATATCCATGGATTCAGTTATCCACTATAACTCACATTAGGTACCCCTCTAGTGATAAATACTGATAAATACTGTAGTAGTATTTGTACCAAGAGTTGGTTTGTGGAGCAAAGATCATTTCTTATCATTAAATTTGAATTTCACTTCCTATGCTAGAATTTTGATTATTAGCACCATCAGAATAAATGTTATCTGTCCAAGAATTTAAAAAACGAAGGTGGGAACATAGGTGAATTCATTAAACATGTACTGAATATCTGTTCTAGTGTAGGAATTTGATTTATAGAAGCAAGAGACACACTATTTTTTCCCATAAGGAAATTACATACTAAGGTAAGGGGCATGTGGAAGTTCTGTCAGGGTCTATTCTAACATGGCAGACAACGAGGGCTGATGAGAAGCCAAGGACAATACCACTGGCTTTTGATCCTACGGCATGAACTGGCTTTGTGGGGCCTAGCCAGTTTGGATGCTCACCTTCCTAGACCTGGATGGAGGGGGGAGGACCTGACTGCTCTTCGGACTGGAGAGGGAGGGGGAAAGGAGTGTGGGGAGGGGGAGAGAAGTGGGGGGAGGAGGAGGGAAATGGGAGGCGGGGAGGAGGCAGAAATTTTTTCAATAAAAAAAGAAATAACACAGTGGGCAAATGCTGCTCTGATAGGATTTAATGGGAGGTCAAGACAAGAAGCAAAACCAAAAATGCCTTTAAACTTAGTAGATTTAAAACATCATTCCCATATTCTTCTTTTACATTTTGTGCAGTCTTTCATTTCTGGATTTCATGTTCAGATATTTTTGTTATAGAGCAATGCTTTAATGGTAATATCTGTTTTTAACACAGACTTATTGAAATATTAGTTAAGGGATAGTAAACATGTATAACCCAGAGAAATCAAAATAAAACTAAAATATGGATAGATAGTGACTTCAAATGCCAAGGATAATTTTATATTGTCAGTTTGCAATCTTTTTTAAAATTATTTTATTGAAAATTTCCACCTCCTCCCCTCCTCCTACTTCCCTCCCCTCCCCCCACTCCCACTCTCCCTCCCTCTCCAGTCCAAGGAGCAGTCAGGGTTCCCTACCCTGTGTCACTTTGCAATCTTGTTCTATATTGACATTGTTTATATGGTCAAGTATGGCTTCCACCATTACATCCAGGTGGCCAAAGCTTGTTGATTAGGTTAATAAAGGGACGAGAACATGTGATTTTCTTGTTAATGCCTGGTCCAAAAATTACACGCTTCTTTTTTGTATATTACTGTCTAATTTATCATCATATATTCATGCCAAGATGTGAAGTAGTTAAAAAATGCAGGCTTCAGTTGGGAAGCTGTGTATGTAATTCTAACACTGTATATATGGCTGAAAGGAGATATGGAACCTGGGAAAATATTAGTCTCTGCCATAGATGTTTAGTTTTGCTTCATATTTTTCAGGTAAACAAGGCATGCCTTGAACTCACAGTGATCCACCATCTTCCAAGTGCTGGGATCAAAGGCATGTACCACCCACACTTGAGTTTTGCCACAATATTAAAGATAGCTTTAGATACAGTTGCTTCCTAAAAGACTCAGAACATTGACAAAGGATAACAAAACTCATTTCTATCTCTCATGAAATTCCAAGGGATTTTGGAAGAGAACAATGCTAAAAATTCCAATGTATTTTGCAACTTGATATTAACAAAACCAGGATCATCCTCCAAACGATCTTTGCCTGAAGATGGTCATCTTTATGACACAAGTAGAAAATTCTTTTAGATGCCAATGGTCTTCTCTGTTAGAGGATTTTGGTCTTGTCAGCAGGATCTTGCATAGGTTTCCTTATCCTTATGGTCTCAAATAAATAAATAAATAAATAACACCCATAGCATAGTGTCAAAGACAGGTAGAGTCAAGGAAAGCACACTCTTAAGGGGAGGGAGTAGACAATGATCAATGAGACTAGTCTCTGGCTCCACACTTTAGGAAGACTTTAGAAAACCTATTTTTTATTTTTGTGAGCATAGACATTATGTGTGCATGTACATTTTTATGTCTACATACTACATGAATGCCTAATGCTTGCGGTGACCAGGAGAGGGCGTCAGATCCCCTGGGACTATAGTTGCAGAGAATTCATTGATGCCATGTGGGTGCTGGCAATCAAACCTCGGTCCTACCTAAGCCTTCTCTCTAAACCCATTTAGGAAGTTTTTTTTTTTTAATAGTTATAAAGTCTCTAGAACAAGAAACCTCTTCTGAGGGACATTTTCTCCTCTGGCTGACTGACAGTTACATTTGCATCAACTGTTACAGGAGGAGAGGCTGATGGTGTGTCTTTGTTCTTTGTCAGAAAACCTCCTGCTAGACAGTAATCTTGTAAGATTTTGGGTTCCTGGAATCAGGTTTGAATAGCAATCTATTAATGACCTTTAGACCAGTTAAGGGTGTCACATCTTCACTCAGGGTCAGCCTGTGATGAGAGTCCTGCACTGCCAGTTCTTGGTTTTACAGGCTGTTGGTTCTAACAGGAGTCCAGCCCCAGTTTCTTCCAGGTCTGGTAACATTCTCACGCCGTGGAGTAAACATTCAATAATTTCTAGTTTCCATCCCTCCAGCTAGACTTCAATCATCATGCTGGAGCATTGAACAGATCCCTGTATGGTGCTGAGGCCTTGGATGCCTGGTAGTTGTGATATGAGTGGAAGAGAAGAGAAGCATGCTGGCACTGCTGACCTTTGTTGCCTGCATTCACACCTGGTTGGTGCTAATTCCTGTTTCTGAAAACCACTTGGGGAGAGGCTCCTCTTCTTGCCAACTGTATTTTCTGGTTCAAGTGAGTTTCCTGGTAATCTCAGCTCTGGATTCCTGCTATTGAGTCTTGGTAGCGTAAGTCACAGATTTATTACAGTAAAATAAAACTAGATGTGTGGGAAAGGTAAGCAGTCTTGGCACTCTCTGTCTCACAGAGTATGCTTATATGAATGCTTAGACATTGTTATTAAATTTAGAATTATGTTATAAACCTTTTGTGTTTATGTAATCATATTTCCTTCTTTCTTCCCTCTCTCTCCTTTTCTAGTTAATACCTCTTAACCTTTAAATCAAAATAACATTTGGAAGCGCTAGATGCAGTGAAGCCTTGTTTTCTGGAGGCTTCATATCTTTGGGTTTAAGCAAACACAGAAATTGAATCTGTACTAAACATATAGAGAAGTATTTTTCTTGTAATTAACCGTTAAAAGATACAATATACCAGCCATGTACTTAGCATTTATTTTATATGAGATAATAGAGCTAGTCTAAAAGTGCCTAGAAGAATTTTTGGATAATGTAGAGTCTACACAGATATTACATGTTATGTAAGGGTGCAAACATCTGTGGACTTTGATATCCTCAAAGAGCCTAGAACCAACTGCCAATGGACAGAACATAACAACTGTGCACCCTTTCCTCCCAGTCTAATTTGACGGGCAGTTAAAACTACCCACTTCCTGATTTGGTGGTCAACACAGTAGTTGGACAAATGGAACATCATACCTAGAAAGCGATATTTTAATTCCTGTCAGGCAACCATTTCATATAATATCTGCAGCACTTCAGTAAGTATAGAAAAAGCATAAACATAGGTGCAAATTATAAGAAACTTGGATTTTACTTAGCCTAATATTTTAAAGTTTGTCTCTGTGTGTGCACGCACATGTATAATGCATATGTTTTGGCAGCAGCATGTGCTATGCATGCATGTGTGGAGGCCAGAGATTGATGTCGAGTATCTTTCCGGCTTAAAAAACACAAAAAACAAAACAGGATCTCTCACTCATTACTCCTCGGTCTTCTATTTCTCAGAAGTTGCAATGTATTTTTTTATCTGAATCAGAGTCATAAGCTATGATTGATTTATATATGCATCTCTGTCACTGGAAAAAGTTGAAATAGAATGTTTAGGAAAATTAAATGAATTTTTTTGGGGGTGAAGTTCTCTTCCCTTGAAGCAGCAAAGCTTAGCCTTTGCTATTGCCAATTGAGTTGTCTAATTAGGATAGAAGGGACAATCTAGTAAGAGTTCAACAACAAACATTATTTTTTTAATTTATTTATTTATTAAAGATTTCTGCCTCTTCCCCGCCACCGCCTCCCATTTCCCTCCCCCTCCCCCGATCAAGTCCCCCTCCCTCATCAGCTTGAAGAGCAATCAGGGTTCCCTGACCTGTGGGAAGTCCAAGGACCGCCCACCTCCATCCAGGTCTAGTAAGGTGAGCATCCAAACTGCCTAGGCTCCCACAAAGCCAGTATGTGCAGTAGGATCAAAAACCCTTTGCCACGGTACCTGTAATGGCAGTTATGAAAAGGATAAGTTAGATATGGTTAATGGAGCTGCTGTTTTAAATAATGGTACTTTCATAACTGTCATTACAGGTACCGTATTATTTATATTATTTATTGCAAGATATTGAACACCACAAAGCTGTGTCTATTGTATTGAACATGAGTTATAGTGCTTTGGTGTGTCTGCAACTGCCAAAATATTTACAGGAAGCAGGAAACTTGAGAAAAACTTCCTGGAGCTAATTGAAATTGCAATCTCAGGGAAAAGAAAGGAAAGTTTGAATCTAGGTTTCCTTTAATTTTTTTCATGTCAGCAAATTCGGACACAAAATTCTCACACAGAGGTCTGATAAGAAATTTCACACCAAAATGATTGCAAAACAGTCAAATCAGTCAATGTCTGGCAAGTAAATGTCATACTCTCTACCTAAATTGGATTTTCTTTCTGCCTTCCAACCATCCAAGCTGGAGAAACATTAGACTAGATGTGGTTGCACATGCTTCTAATCTCAGCACTCTGGAGTGTAAGACATGACTGGGGGTTGCGTGTTTGGGGTCACCAGGGGCTATGGGCTGAGACCCTGTCTCATAAAAAAAATTAGAGAGAAACATCAACTATGAAAATGAATACAAATTCATTATATTTCATTACAAAAAGACATTTGGGGGAGGGAGAAAGCCATCTTTGGATAAAACGAGAACTTTGTAATGGAGAGAAGAGTATACTTAGCCCTCTGGGTAGGTGTCTTACCTTTGTTTAATTACCTCTTTAATAGAAAGTGTAGCTTATCTTTAAATACATTCCTCTCATTCCAACATAAAGAGTGTGATTTTCATCTATTGAAGTGTTAGTGGTTTGGAGACACAGCTCAAATTCAGTTAGTTCTTATTGAGAATTTACCAATTAAGGTCACTCTTCTACTGAGGAAAATAGCAAAAGGATTCTGGCTTCTTAGCTTCTGTATGATTCAAGTGTTTCTTTGTATGAACATGGAGATCAAATCAGGGCCAGAGAATGGCTCCATCAAGACTTATAAGGTGAAGAAGAGTTGATTGTTAGCCCAGGTCTCTTAATCTTATCTAGAATAAAATAAAATCTCATTTCATTGTGTGAAGAAAGATTTGATATTTTCAGTGAAAAAAATAAAAAATTCATGACACTTAATGGATTTTAACTATAGTACCAAGGATTATATCTGGGTTTTTAAGAACCAGAGAAATTTTGGATATCCTCTATTTTTTTTGTCCGCCATTTTAAAGTATATAAAATACAGAATCTTCTTTCTTTGTTTGTTCTGTGATGTTGGATTTCAAATCCACGCTTTTGCATACACATGTATGAGAGCTCCACCCTCAGCTCATAAAGGCCCACTTCGTAGACAAAGTGAAGAGGCAATTTTGTGTAGATAGAAGGTTAAAATGACTCAACACTAAAGTCTATGTGCTGTCATATACTAATTATACACAATAATGTATTTCATTAGGACACTTTCATACATGTATGCATTTTGAGCATTACATACCCCCATGGCCCTTTCTTGTCTTTTCACTTCCCATCCCCCACCTGCTTCTTCTTCCTATGCAATCCCCATTCTCTTATCATATCTTATCTTTTTCTTCCTTCCTTTTTCTTTTGATTCCCTCCCTTCCTCCCTCCCTATCCCCCTCATTCTTTTTTCCTTCACTTCCTTCCTCCCTTTCTCCCTCCCTTTTTTCTTCCCTCCCTCCCTCTTTTCCTTTCTCCTTCCTTCCCTCCTCTTCCTTCTTTCTTTCCTCCCTCCATCCCTTTATTCGTGCCCCTCTCCTTTCCTCCTTCTCCTTCCTTTCTCTTCCTTCATCTGTTCATTCTTTCTGCCCTCCCTCCTTTGGTCTTTCCCTCCTTCTCCTTCCTTCCCTCCCTTCTTTCTCCCTTCCATTCCTCTCTCCGTCCTTCTTCTCCTTTCCCTTTCTTCCTTCCATCCTCTCTTCTTCCCTTCCTCTCTTTCTTCCCGTTTCCACATTTCTCCTTTCCTCTTTCTCCTTCCTTCACTTCCTTTCTTCTGTCTCTACCTACTTTTATTCATTCTTCCTCCCTGACTCTCTATACCCCTTTTTCTCTAACCCTACTGAATTTAGTTTTGGTTTTTACAGGACTTCTGTATGATTATTTACTGGAGTATTGTATTGCCTCCTTGGTAGTGAAAGAAAATGTCTCTATCTGTCCCTCGCAACCATAAAATGAATGACACCTGTGGTCTCATTCAGTAATATTTTTCATTCTTTTTCATAGTGTTTGGAAATGAACCCATTACCTTGCACATGGCGAGCATACATTTGACCACTGAGCTAACAACTGAGCTACGTCATCATCTCCTGAAATAATTTTCTTTCCAAATAGTGCTAAGAGAGCTAAGGAAATCACACAGGATTCCAGAGCTGACTATAAAACCAGTTCCTAGAATAGAATCTAGATTTAGGGCTTCCTCTTTTACTACTTAAAGATATTTAACACTCAAAGCCATGATGCCTTTGCATAGCTTATGATGATAAAACAGAAACCTATTAATCATATACTTGCCTTTAGATTATCATTTTGTTTATAACATGATGAGTCACGTAGCAGATTAACACTGGCAATACTAAGAGGCTATATCAGGAAATAATTAAAAGGGAAATTCACTCAGGATATAATTTCCTCTGAAAAATTTAAGCAAATATAACTTTGAGTGCTGATTTGCTTTCAATGCAAATTTTTTCGTGATAGTTGGTACTTTTTGCAGCTAAAGCTGGAGCTCCTCCTACTTAAATAGAAGCTTTAGTTCTAAGGTCATTTAAAACCCTTTAAGCTTCGAAGCTGTTCCTTGAGGCAGATTTCAGTGGTATTTCAGAAGAATTTGATTACAACTGGGCACATTATTCACATAGAGTAAGTGTTGAAGTTTCATTTGGGTATGAAATATGGTAATGAGAAATAACTTGTTTTGAATAATTGCTTATTTTGCTTTTATCATCTTTGCTTAAAGAACACATGAATCGTTTGTGTGTGTGTGGCTAAAGTCTGATTAAGTGGAAATGGGGAAAATACTACATGATTTCAATGAAGGTAATTAGTATATGCTGTATGATGACATGAATAATACTATTGCCTAATTTTTATCAACCTGTAATGCTATAAAAATCTTATCTCTTTCAAGCAACGGTGATCTTTTTAGAGTTCTCTGAGACAATTTTCTATGTGATTATTATTATAAAGGAGAAGTTTCCACAGAGTAGAATTCTCTTAAGCCTGGAGACAACTATAGGGACTCTAAGAAAGATGATTTCATTTACTTTTGATGCTTTGATTTATTTTGGAGAACATGCATATTCTCTGTGTGTGTGGTTTCATTTACTCATGTATTCTGATTATGTGTGTGAATTGTTATGGAAAGAAAAGTTCCAGTTTTACTGCCTTGGCTCTAAAAATATACTAGCAATTATTATTTTCCCCTGCAAGAAAAAATATCAGTAGTCAACACTGACATATGCCAGTCACTGGATACACTGCAAATGCTTTCAATTAGGTTTCTTTTCTAGGTTAATGTTTTTTAATAAAAGAGAGCACATAAACCAGTCCATCAACACCAAAAGCTTAACTGCTATTTTCTCCCTATTTCATTCGCATCTTTTAATTTTACAGAACAGTGGACTTTGTTATGCTACTTTATACATGTATATATTATACTCTGATCTTAGAATACTGCAGCGCATTTCAGCTCAAGAATCATATTAATGTATTAGCACTGGTATTGCTGATGTTTTTTTATTGTGGATAGCACTAAACTAATAACCAACAATGCAGGGCTTTGTTTAAATTTTTCCCATGTATGCCTGTTACCTAGCTTTCCTTATCTTAATTTCTTTATCTGTAAAGTAACCCAGCTATCCAACCCAACTCTGCCTGGTGATGTAATGGTTACATTTGATTGCTTAATCACTTAGAAAAATTAAAGAAGAGACAGAAATTCTTGTAATGCCAATACTCTACCATTAAATAAAAACTGCTTTCAGGATATTTTGTTGCTCTTGCCAAAACTTGGTAAGAATTGAAGTGGACTTTTAGGGTACTTTTCAAGGAATTCCTAGGAAGGTGCCTCTGGATATAGAAGAAGCAGAAGGAAAAGAAATTGAATTATTATATTAACTTTGTCAATGATGTTTTCTATGCATTAAACCATTAATCATTCATAGGCTGTACAGTAACAAGTGCTATTGTTTTTACTCTCTTCATGAGAAAATACAGATGTAGAGAGCTGTCCTCCCCCCATCTCAACCATCTCATTCTTTCATATTCTCCTCCCCCTCCTCTTCTCCTCTCCTTTTCTCCTTCCCTTCCACCTTCCCTTCTCCCCCAAGTCCCACGCCCCCCAACCGAAGAGTGGATAAAGAGAATATGGTACATTTACACAATGGAGTACTACTCAGTGTTGAAAAACAATGATATCTTGAGATTTGCATACAAATAAATGGAAAAAATCATCCTGAGTGAGGTAATCCAAATCCAGAAACACAAACATGGCATCTCCTCACTCATACGTGGATATTATATGTAAAGCAAAGGACAACCAGCCTATAATAGACTACCCCAGAGAAGCTAGGTAACATGGAGAACCCTAAGAGAAGCACGTGCATTCCCCTGGGAAGAGGAAATAGACAAGATCTCCTGAGAATTTATTTCTAGAATCATTCATTTGGATATATGACATTTGTTCATTTTGGTTTCCTTATAAGCAGGGATATTAAAACAGGAACCTTAAAAAATATATAACCCCAAAAGGGTTCATGTATTAACTCTTTAGTTGCCTAGTGCCTAAGCACGCAGTGCAGACAAGAAGAGGGAGTTTGGATTTTGGATTGATGCAGGCCTGGATTGAATTCTGCTTGTACCAGCTCCTGAACTTGTACGTGATGGTTTACACCTCAAAGCTTCTTCCCTTTTGTCTTGAGTAAAACATATGGGCATAGTCATTTAGCAAGTACCAACAGAGGTAGAGATTATTGTTCTTCATATTTTAGAGATGGGGAAACTAAAAGTTAATCTATATAGTGGTGAATGAACAGGTATGGAGTGGATCCTAATCTCATAACCTCACAAATTAATATAAATTTAACATTATGATAAACTGCAGGAAAGATAGTTTGTAATTCAAAAGCAGAAAATAGAGGGGCCTCACTGTAGCTTCTGTAGGTGATACCTAAGCTGGAATCTGAAGAATGACTTGGTACTAACCAGGACACATCCATCTATGAGCCATCTGGATCTTTTCAGACTCTTTGCATCCTCTTTTGCGGCTGACAAACTGCCTCCCTCCCTCCCTTCCTCCTTTCCTCCCTTCATCTCTCACTCTTCTCTATCGCCCCCTCTTTCCATTCATCATCTCTTTCCCTCCTACTCTCCTTTTCCCCTTGTCTTCATGCCTCATTTTAAACAAGTGCTATACCACTGAGCCACATTCCAAGTTCATCTCTCTTCTTAAATTCAATTTTCAGCTGGTACCCATTATTTTTATAAGGTGATCTTGCCACCTGTTTCACCTAGAAACTCGATGTTTTCAGGTGTAGCTGCATTATTTAATCCACTCATCTATTTTTGTTTTAAAGAGTCATTCATTTTCATCTTCACTCGTACTTGTTGTCCAGTCTTACAAGGAAAACACAACCTTTTATCCTTCAGTTCTTACTTATAACTCTCAGGATTAAAACCAAGTCTTAGAACATTATCCTTAAGGTATGTCTATTTAATCTTATCTTATATCACAACCAAAATAAATCATCCGCAAATGTGTTAAGATTTATTCATTCTTTACATTAGCATAATCGGTTCACATTGAGGACACATGATTCCCCCTAATTTGTCAACATCTCTTTGGCAAATACTTCTCATCTGTGGGACAGCTTGCATCTCAGTTTCTTAAATGCCTGTCACTGAATGGCCATCCCCAAGATAAGACTGAGTACCTACCTGTCCTCTGGACTTCTAAGTGCTTACTTCTTTCCTGGAACTTGCCGTATCATTTGATAACTAGTCATTGTGTGAATCCAGGGCACAAAAATATGTGGGTATGTAAGAAATTTCCACTTTAAAATATTTATCAAGTCATCTTATATTTAACAGTCTCCCAGGAAAGTAAAATGTACAATTTTCGTTAGTTGTTGGACTGACTGCTGGGTTATACAAATATTTGAAGCCTTAGATAGCCCTCAAGTTCTGGTATTCCCTTTTGGTTATTGGGCGTTAAAGTTCCATTATTTTCTTGATATACTCTCTAAACTACTATTTTGTTTTATATTTTCTGCTGCCAACTGTATTTTATGCTCAGGAGATTGGATCATTACTGAGATTGTGCCCCTTGTGTCTATGATCAAGTACACTTAAGCAAATGCATCTGATTTTACATCTCCGCCTTGCCTGCTGCCATCTACTGCTGAGTGGTTCCTTGTTTTTTTCTGTCACCTTTTACTTGTATCAGATTTCTGAATTGTTTTTTGAATTAAGAATAGACCACATTTCTTTGCTTTATATTTAAAGCCAAGAAAACCAGCCTACAAATTAAAATCCCAGAGAATTTAGACAAAAATGAGGACACTAAGAGAGACTTAACGTAGATCTAATCTACATGGGAAGTAGAGAAAGACAAGCTCTCCTGAGTAAATTGGAAACATGGGGACCTTGGGGGAGGGTTGATGAGGGAGGGGAGAGGTAGAAAGGGGAGCAGAGAAAAATGTAGAGCTCAATAAAAATCAATAAAAGAAATATGCCACTCTCTTTCCTCTTAGTATTCTAAAAATAATTTCACCTGTTCCCTTAAGACCCTTACTGACTTTGCCAAGCATGCTATTTTTCTTGTCACCTTGGGTTTTCATATTGTTAATTTGGGTTCTGGCAATCATGGTGGGGGGGGTATCCAGTCAGGTAAGGAATGATCGCCCCACTTATCTCCTTGAAATAGGGGAGAATGACAAATAAACAGAAAGAACTCTTATCTTTGTCCACATACTTAGCTGTATTTTAGATGTGTTTTCTTTTTAATGTGTATGAGTATTTTTGCTTGCATGCCATGCTCATGGGAGGTCAGAAGAGGGAGTTGAATCTCACAGGAGTGGACTTATAGACCATTAGCCACTCTGTACGTACTGGGAATCAAATCTGTGTCCTCTGTAAGAGCAGTTAGCACTCTAAGTCCACATACTCAGTATTTGAGAAGGTTGTTTACTAAATGAAAAGTGCTTTAAAAATATGGCAATTTTATTTCTCTTTAGTTTGGTCCAGAATACAGAAGAGATGTACATACTTTCGTCTGGAAGAGCAAGTCTTACTAGTGTTAGGATCAGAGCCTGGTTCCTGACAGCACCACAAGCTATGCTTGGCAACTTGCCCTCCATAGGTCAATTAAAGAGACAAGTAATAATGAAGGACAAAAAAACATATCTTTAATGGTGGCTACATTTGCAAGAGATACAAAAATTTTGGGTCCCTTTCCCCCCTTCAAGACTATCTTTAGGGTCCTGGCAGGAGACTTAGTTTTAAACATAAGGCAAAGGGTATGCATAACTCAATAATTCTGGATAAGCTGTGATTTTATGAATTATTGGCCCATCCTTATCTGGGATCCACTGTCTCCTGCAGGGTACTCAGTCAGGTCATCAGAAGTATGTAAAACATCTTTCTGGGAGAAGAGTTCCTCATCTGACTGGCACTATGCTTCAGCCTTTTTCCTTACCCGACATGAGATTTCTGGGGGAAATTCCAGTCCCATGAAGATTATTGTTTCAATAGTCTGATACCCAAAAGTGAGGGTACTAGGGTCTGTTTAGAATATCATTATTACTACTGAATAATTTGCACAAGCATAAAATCAAACAGAATTCTCTATTTACTACCTCCCCTAAACGTCATTAGTCATCTGTTCATGATGAAGTTTCGTAAACCATAATTGATTTTAATGATACTGCTTGGACAAAGGCTTAGGGACAAAGCAAGACAGTACAGGATAGGAGACTGAATTCGCTAGTAGGCTCCAGAGAGTGGAAAGCCTTGATTGCCATGCTGAAGGTTTTTAAAATTGTATTCCTATATTTACGTTCTTAAAATTGTGGGTGTGGTTTTTTTATTGAGAATTGCATATACAGGTACTGAATTTACATTATTGACACTTCTCTGTCTCCCCCTCAAACTTATCACATGCCCCAATCATTTTCTCTCAAATTCAAAGCCTTCTCTTCCTTAACCATTAATGTTCTGTACATATATATGTACATTGTTTATTATTTTCTAGAGACAGTAGCAGCATAGAGCTTAAAGGCAAAGTCCTGAAGAACCAGCTGACTTTCTGTCTCAGCTTCATCACTTGCTAACTAATGAGACTCCAAGATACTCATGTAGCATGTTTGTGCCTCCAGTTACTTTATTAGTCAAGTGTGATTACATCAGTATGTATCTATGTATCCCACAATGCTGTGCTGTATTAATATTAAGAGAGTTGCAGAAGTAATATGCTTAGAGATGCTTATGCATCCAAGGGGGAATTATCATTATAAATCATTCAATAAAGCAATGGGAAGTCTTTGGGAGAGTTTGTACTTATCTGAACTTTTCATAGTTTGCAGCAACTACAGTAGGGAGAATGGTCTGAATGAACTTAATATATTGTAACATGGAAAGTATATTCATCAGTTATAGTAGTTGATCAGTCAAAAGACTCTGAAGGCTTGTCACTAGCAGCATTTCAGGGAAGTATGTGGTAATACAGATGAAACACAAAAGTAGTTAAGAAGAGAATCTTTCTTATATGACACACGCTGATAAAATTGTGGTGGGGATAAGTAAGTGGAAGGAATGTAGAATGACATAGAATTGTGGCTTGGGAAGTTACAGTATCACAGATTAAGCAGGGGAAATGAAGATGTTTTGAGTATTCATATCTTTAGGTAGCTCATGTTCTTTGAAACAGAGAAAATTGAATGACCTTATCCATATGTATTTTTAAAGCATTGATGATGAGTGTATTTTAAGAATATCTCCATAAGACAAGCTTAGCTCTGCCACAGGAAATACATGCTTTTCACTCTCTCTCTTTCTTTGATAAGTCTAGTATTTATACAACTTAAGGAATCTTACAGAGACAAATCCTTTAGTGACATTGTGCAAGTACAAAGATAATTAGAATACTTCATTGGCAACTTTGTCTTGCATTGGAAGTCTGAAGACTTGTCCAAAAATCTTTGGAGGATAAAAAACATATATAGCCCTTGTAGTCTGAGGGTATAACACAAGTACACCGGTTCCTAAAAAGTAGCTGTAAAACTAAACATGTGCTATAATATTAAGAGCCATGAATACAAACAAGGATTCTGATCTTTACTCATAAATTATAAAATAAGAAGGGAACAATGGTAATTCTCAGCTCAGAAGTTACGTAATTGGTTCACATTTTCAAACCAACTCTATACAGTTTGCTTACACAGTGGAAAGAGTTGGCATGATGCACAGAGCAAATTCAGAGAGACATTTAAGGGCTATTAAGTTTCCACCTTCAGTATCACCCAGAAAGAATGAAAGAAACTACTGTAATATTTCAGGCAATATCAACAAATGTGAGCATATATGAGGACTTTTACATTACTTGGTAGAAATTTATCTCCTTTATAATAACAGGAGAGACTTGGAAAACACTAAAGAAAGGTTCTTGATCTGCATGTCTCCGCCTCCTGAGTGCTGGGATTAAAGGTGTGCACCACCACCGCCTGGCTCTAGAAAAAGGTTCTTACAAATTGGAATGATGCAGGAATTATCTATCTTGATAATTTCAATTTTTTGGTATGTATAGTGTATATTATGTTCATACAAATATATGGGCATTGTACTGTGCATATGTATGTGTTGGCCAGAGCTTGACAGCAGGTGTCTTCAACGATTGCTTTCTCCTTGTCGTTGGAGACATGCTCGTTCACTGAACTCAGAGCTCACTAGTTTGTTAAGAATGGTTATACAATGAGCTTTAGAGATCTGCTTGTCTCTGCTCCCCATCCTATGCACTAAAGTGATAGACATGCATGGCCATGCCCAGCTTCTTCATTGGTGCTGGAGAGTCAGACTCAGATCCACAAGTGTTCACAGCAGGCACTTTACTGACTTGAGTCATTGCTCAGCATCACTGAGTCATGCTTTTAATGCAAAATCACCGGCATGTGCTCAGCATGTGAAGGATGAAGGGGAATAAGAGGACTGAAGAGAGTTGGAGAGCTTTGTACTTACAAAAAAATGAAGCAGATTGGACAGAGACATGTAGTAAGGCTTTTGAGTGGGCTAATTTAACCTTGCATGTTATACATTTACCATGGAACTCATCTACAGTGAGACTCCTTTCATCAACAATTACCTGTTTAGGTTCAGGAACAGAGGAAATATAAGTTAGATTTACATAGGAATGTGGTAATTTTTATTTTATTGAAAATAGATTCTCCTCTCAATTTCCCCTCCTTCCACTCCTCCCCACTCCCCCCAAACTCCCCTCTTCCCCAGTTTCACTCCCCCTCTGTTTTTTCTTTACGAAAGAAGAGACCTCTATATTTTTAAAAGTTATGATCAAACAGGCAGTGGACACCTGAGTTTGGGAGGGAATGCAAAATGGTCTGGATGGAATAAAGATAGAAGTAAGGAAAAATCTGACCCATGTACTGGGAAAAGAAAATAGGTCTGTGAACTAAAAGTTTTTCCAAGCTGAAAAATAATTACTTGCAATACTTAAAATCATAAGCTGGAGGCAAAGTAGATTGGTAGAAGACAAGTATGCATTTGTAATTTTTTATGTTTGCCTCACTGTCTTCATATAGTAAGTTTCAAGCGAATGAGGAGGGCTAAAGAGATCTTGAAGAATGAGTGTCTCACTTTCAAGGTGTGAAATAGTTTGGGAAGATAGGAGGTACTCATTGTTTAGAATGGCTCATGGCCACACCCTCTGGGGGCATCATTCAACTACAAGTGTTGTGAACAAGGTCTACCCTCTCCTTCTAAAGTTCCAACGACAAACCAATGTATGAGTTCACCAAACTTTGTTCTGGGGAACCAATGAGTTGATCATGCTTGCTTACACATTATGAGTGGCCTTACAACAAGTAAGTCATTTTATTCCCTGAGGTCAGCTTGGCTTTAGTTATCCAACAGTGATTAAACTAGTTATAGAACAAGCTAGCTTTCTTCATCTAGCAGTTTTGCAGGAAGAATAGTGTATACTGTTGAGAGAAGGAACAGTGTTTCACCAAGAGGAACTCTACCTCAGGACATTGTGGTAATACACAAAGCATATTGAATAAGCTGGCATCACTGGGCCCTGCAGATGTCACACAGAAGTAAAGCTGTGTGAGTGTCATCATAAAAGCAGCACTGCCAACAAACCTCAGAAGCTCCTTCAGTAGATATTTCCTGTTGTTTAACAACATCAAGGATTTTGAAAGCCTCGAAGAGGAACACTGAAGCATTGGAATGTTGTCATAATTTATTTTATCACTTCCGAATGTTGTAGCTGCAATGCTTGAAAGTAGGTTGATGGTTCTATATGTTTTCTCTATGGAATGAGTATGTATGAGACCTTCAACCAAGGATAATTAGATGAGGTTCTTCCAAAGAACGCTATACAAGGTTCAGACACTAAAGTTTTATATATATATACACACAAATGGTGGCACTGTATATGTGGTTTCTTGGATATCTGAGAATAAATTGCTATAAACTTCAATCCATTTTTATACACATTGCCAAGTTTCCATCTAATTCGAATTTTAAGTTACAGGTTCTGCTAAAATAAGAAAGCTTGCTTTGATTTCAAGTGACTACCTGGGGCTAGTGAGTCCAGAGTTGCATGAAGAGTTCACAGCCTCATTGCCATAGGTCAACAGTGGCCCTGGGCCTCAGTAAACTTGTTGTTCTATCATGCTTGAGGTATTCTACTTATCTGCATGATCAAAAGAAGCTGTGTACCAAGACCATTCTCTACTATGTAGGATGAAAAAAGATGAGAAGGGTAAGAAAGGCCTAATCTATTTAAAGGCTGGTTTCAAAGATATGAGGTAATGTTGCCATTTGCATCTCCTAGTCAAGAAATTTAATAACATGCTTCATGGAGCTGAAAGGACAGTATGAAAAACCTTCTTCAAATACGGGTCTTCATTTTACCTGGCTATGTACCCATCTATGTATGCTTGATTTCCACAGTGTCTGAAGCTGATGGCTTGTAATCTCAGCCACATCACCTCCAAAGATAAGTCATCTTTCTACTGATAACAAATGAAAACCATACATTATAATTCTTAATTATTTTCCTTTGTTCCATCAATAGAAACAAGGCCAGGAAATACTATGCCTTGTCTGTTTTCAGAATTGGGTGCAAGATGGAAGCTCAGGAAATGCCTAAAATCATGATTTGATTTAATTTGGATACACGCCCATGACCATGTCAGCACTAGTACTGTAAGCAAAGTTGGATTTAGGCAAATATTATACAAACAGAAACTATGGGGTTTATTTTTATGAGAAAACTCTAATTTCACTTAGGGAAGTGTCAGGCGTAGGTTCAACACAGCTGTCAAAAAGGACAATACATACAAGTAGACCTGTTGCTTAGGATTAAGATGTTCATTTATAGTTCTTAAATTTGTGGAGGAGGGATGCATAGCACCAGTACTTTTAAATAAGGGAATTTGTTGCAATAAAGGTTTTCAGTCTGCCCAGAAACGAGAAAGCTCTGGCTAAAAATGAATAAAAATAACTTTAAAAGAGAAAATTTAGGGTTGAAATATGACTTTAATCTACAACATAAATATGGAAATGATTCTTCTGAAGAGAAAGTACTAATAAAAATTGTATCAAAAAGAAACATTTTACCAGGTATGGAGGTCTATTTCTGTAATCTCAGCCACCATAGGCAGAAGGATCATGAGTTTGAAGCTAGGCTGGGGTATGTAGCAAATTAGAGGCTTTAGAGCAATTTTGGGAACTTAATGCCTGGCTTTAAAAGTGAAAACTTGTAAGACCAAAATTTGAAAAACAAAAGAAAGGCATCCTTAGTTTTGAAAAAAATAAGGATAACAAGTTATCCAAACATATATCAGCATCCACTGGTAGAAAAGAGAAATATGAGATTTGTCAGTAAATTCTGCCACTAATGCAGGTCAGTGTTTTTCCATGATGTTAGACTTATTGAATGCCAGTAGATTCACAAGCTACATTGACTACACCAGCTTTACTTATCTGAATACTCTCGGTTTGACTTGGGTTCATGACAAGAGAAAATTGCAAATTTTCATTACATTTCAAATTAACTGTTAGCATTCATAACATTCAAATTACATACCTACAAATTATTGAAACCTTTAAAAAGTTTATCGAGAAAATAGGAGTAAAAATTAGAGTATCATTGTGAAGGGTCAGGACAGATATCCATCCAGCTATTGAGTTAATGAACAGATCATAGAGGTTAATGATGAGGGCCCAATGGTGTGGAAATGGGCAGCACTGGTGCCAGGCAGGAATATGTTGAGCTGAACTGGAGGATCATTGAAAATTTGTCTCTTGGCAATCTCTAAGCCAGATGACATTGAGTGACCCACAGCAAAGACATGGGTTGGTATACTAAGTTTCTGTCTACAGTGCTTTTTCTTAACTGGGCCTTTGTGTCCTTTGACTACACTTGAAATACCATATATTTGGTGTGTTCAACATCTGGGGTTATCTTCCTATTGTATCTCATCCTGTTATGTGTCTTGATAAATCTTATAAGTGAAGGTCATCCATAGCATCCGACTGCATAAAGTCCTTTTTTTGTTTGTTTTTTGTTTTTTCGAGACAGGGTTTCTCTATAGCTTTGGAGTCTGTCCTGGAATTAGCTCTTGTAGACCAGGCTGGCTTTGAACTCACAGAGATCCATCTACCTCTGCCTCTGAGTGCTGGGATTAAAGGTCTGTGCCACAACTGCCCTGCTAAGTATCTGCTTTATACGCTGAATAAAAAAAAAAATACAAGGGAAAGAGGGAGAAAAGAAGAAAAGAAAGTCAGAAAGGAGAAAGCAAGAGAAGGCAGCTTGAGGATCATAATGCAAGAGGAAGGAGAAAAAAAAACAACAGCAAGGAGCTGAAGTAGCGTGACTTTCCAAATTTTGCATTCCAGGCTTGAGCAGAACAGACCTAATGTTGCCCACAGGAACACACTTACTAGAACTCTTTGGGACTGTGTTCTACTACATTCTTTTATCCCTGAGTGTTTTCAAGACACCAAAAAGAAAAGAAGAGGGGGGGCAAAGTCTAGTAGGACACAGGTACTATTTGTTCTTGTTCTTGGTTTCTAATTCAGAATTTATTTCTGGTGCTCTATTGGTTCAGACCTTCAATTCTATTTCAGTCAGCAAATGTTTGTAAAGCATTTATGTAAAAAAATGTAGTTAAAATTGTTTCTCATGGTTTTCTACAGAAAACATACATAGAAGAAAGCAAATGAAATTTTGGACTGCATTCAGAAAATAGAGATGTTCAATATTGTAGGAAAATGGTAGGTTTATTTATTTATTCATTTGTTATTTGTCTTTATGTATATGTATATGCCTTTTTGAATCCAAGTTAGTGTTATGTCTTTTGAAGGATGCTTAGCTTGTAACAACGGTGCTAAGAGTCAAACTAGTCATTAGGACTACACAGTAAGGACTTTTAAGTGCCAAGCCAACCCTTCTATCTTATCTTATCATATTTTAACTTATCTTATCTTGTTGTCTGTCTATCTATCTATCTATCTATCTATCTATCTATCTATCTATCTATCTATCTATCTATCTATATATCTGTATTTTGTGTGTGTATATGTGTGGCTATACCACTACACTCCTATAGAGTCATCAGGTTTGGCAGTGAGCACGTTTATTCATTGAGCTATCATGTTGGCCTCAAGTTTATAAAAATAACACTATTTATTACAAATACAATAAGTTAACACAGCTAAACAAAATAATTTGAACAAATGGGAAATAGTTGGTAATCATTGGTGAAATAAACTGGTAGTTTCTCTGTCTCTGTCTTTGCGTGTATGTGTGTGTGCATGAATGCATGCATATCTACACATGTTCATATATGTATGTATAAGTGTACATGATATATGAATATGTATGATATGTGTGTGCATTCATATTTGTGAGTGTGGATACATGTTTGTCATGGTACCCATGTGGATGACAGAGGACATTTTGAGTTTCAGCCTTTGCCTTTTACCTTGTTTGAGATCAGGGTCTCTCTTTTGTCGTTTGCCAATACAGACACCAGGTGAACAAGGCCAGGAACATCCAAGAATTCCCCCACCTCCATTGCTTATCTCTGTGTAATAGCACCGGGATTAGAGAACAGCAAAACCAACTTTTTGACATGGGTTCTGGGGATTTGAATTCAGGTCCACAGACTTGTATGCAATACACTTATACACTGAGCCAGCCAACCAACTCAAACTTTGGAAGATTCTAATCTCCTCACACAAATGCTCATACTTTTCACGATACCTTTTGATAAATAATCCTAAATTACCCTGACATGAGTCTCTCAAATAGCACTATCCTGTTACTAAATGTGTGTGTGTTTGTGTGTGTGTGTGTGTTTGTGTGTGCATGTGTGTGTGTGTATGTGTGTGTGTGTGTGTTTGTTTGAAAAATCTAAGAAAAAAATCTAAGGATGGGAGCAAGCCTTTACATGAGATGGTCACTGTCCATATTTTAAAGAGATAAATAATGAGAGTTCTCCTCACAAATGTAAATCCTGCAATGTGTAGAAAACTTATCAAAGAGGATATTGTGTATTTTGAAAATCTGAAAATTTGAGTGTCTTTGCCATGATCTTTGATCATGATATGAAGAAGGATTGACCTCATTACTAGTGACTGAATGGGAATCTCATAGTATGATAGGATGCTCTTGTTTTCTTTTTTTTTAATTTAATTATTTATTTATTAAAATTTTTGTCTCTCAATGGTAATGATCTTTCGGGAATTCACCAAGACCAGCTAGCCTGGGTCTGAAAAAGCATGGGATAAAACTGGACTTACATAGCAGACAAGGAGGACTACTGAGAACTCAAGAACAATGGCAATGGGTTTTGATCCTACTGCACATACTGGCTTTGGGGGAGCCTAGGCAGTTTGGATGCTCAACTTACTAAACCTGGATGGAGGTGGGCGGTCCTTGGACTTCCCACAGGTCAGGGAAACCTGATTGCTCTTCAAGCTGAAGAGGGACTTGATTGGGGGAGGGGGAGGGAAATGGGAGGCGGTGGCGGGGAGGAGGCAGAAATCCTTAATAAATAAATAAATTTAAAAAATAAAAAAATAAAATAAAAAAAAAGATTTCTGTCTCTTCCCCGCCACCGCCTCCCATTTCCCTCCCCCTCTCCCAATCAAGTCCCCCTCCCTCGTCAGCTCAAAGAGCCATCAGGGTTCTCTGCCCTGTTGGAAGTCCAAGGATCACCCACCTCCTTCCAGGTCTAGTAAGGTGAGCATCCAAACTGCCTAGGCTCCCACAAAGCCAATACGTGCAGTAGGATAAAAACCCCATTGCCATTGTTCTTGAGTTCTCAGTAGTCCTCATTGTCCACTATGTTCAGCAAGTCCGGTTTTATCCCATGCTTTTTCAGACCCAGGCCAGTTGGCCTTGGTGAGTTCCCAATAGAAAATCCCCATTGTCTCAGTGTGTGGGTGCACCCCTTGCAGTCCTAAGTTCCTTGCTCGTGCTCTCTCTCCTTCTGCTCCTGATTTGGACCTTGAGATTTCTGTCCGGTGCTCCAATATGGGTCTCTGTCTCTTTCTCCTTTCATTGCCTGATGAAGGTTAATATTCAGGAGGATGCCTATATGTTTTTCTTTGGGTTCTCCTTCTTATTTAGCTTCTCTAGGATCACTAATTATAGGCTCAATGCCCTTGATTTATGGCTAGAAACCAAATATGAGTGAGTACATCCCATGTTCTTCCTTTTGGGTCTGGGTTACCTCACTCAGGATTGTGTTTTCTATTTCCATCCATTCGCATGAAAAATTCAAGAAGTCCTTGTTTTTTACTGCAGAGAAGTACTCTAATATGTATATATTCCATATTTTCGTCATCCATTCTTCCATTAAAGGGCATCTAGGTTGCTTCCAGGTCTGGCTATTACAAACAATGTTGCGATGCTTGTTTTCAAATTTGTATTAGTATGTATCAAATGTATGCAATTGTGGACTTCATTGTTCTGTTTTCATACATACATATAACAAATTTTCATCATACTTACACCACATTCACCCTCTTTTGTCCCCCTTCCTGTCACTCTTATCTCCTTATACTTACATAATTGTCACCTTTCCTCTTCCATGTCATTTTTTTTCTGTTCTAGATTTCACACATGAAAGAAAGTGTGCCTTGATGACATATATGCTCATTTTGATGTAAAGGATCTTTGTTTCAAGACTTACCTTCCTGGAAGACAAGTCTTATTCTCTCCTAAGAGGTAAGACTCATCTCCCCCACACAGATGCCATTGACTTATGCGCAGGGAAAAAAGACAAATTTAAAAGTTAAGTCGGGCATTAATGGCCAACAATTTAATCAATCATGCCCCTGCACTAAAGCCTTCACAAAGCCCAAAGATTTGGGGTCAGGGTGCTTCTGGGTAGCTGAATATGTGGTGGTGCCTGGAGAAGCCAGGGGAGCTCTGTGACCTGTCTCACATGCCATTCAAATCACCAAATTATTCGTCTGCATATTCCATAATATTATTTGTAGTGATCAAAGACATTTAAGCGATGTTTCCTGGCTTTTGTGAGCTATGATAGAAAATGAATGTAACTCGAGAAGGAGGCTATCAGAGCCCTGATTTGTAGGTAAGCTGTATCAGCCCTCAACTTGCCATGCTTTTTGAAATAAATCAGAGGACACCCAGATGCTGTCTGTTAGGTAACTGGTTGGTTACTGGTAGAGAGAAATGCTTACAGATTTGGATGGCCAGAGATGAAATAATTTGTATGACTCTAATTGTGTGAAAAACGGGGAAAATCCTTCATGTTTCCCATTCCTTTTTCTTAACTTTTGTTGATTTCTTGTGGATTTCCAAACATGCATCCTGATCCCACTTATAGCCCTGTCCCTTCTTTTCTATTCATAAGAGTTAAGTGTACTTATTGTCTTCAAACTTTGCCTCACCATTCTATTTTGAACTCTAATTTGTTGTGGTTCAGCCATTCTACTGCATGAGTTCATTTATAGAGAGCACCTTTCAGCTTCTCTTTGCTAAATCTAATAAACAGTTCCCAAGTCCCATCTTACTTCATCTAGCAGGACCTTTTGACACTGCCTGTCATTGTACTGGTCCTGGAAACGGTTTCTCTGCTTGGAAAAAAGTGGGACACCACCAACTCTGACATTTTGGCCTCTGCTTCATGTCCTTTGTACCTTCCTCTTTATACACTGACCTTTTCTATATTTGAAGGTTCTAGTCCATGATCCTCCTCTACCATACATGAAAACACTACCTCATCTACAATATCTTATAAGTAACTTCCATTGTGCCAAAGGACTTTCAGTACTTCCATGGCTCTCAAATTTGTACTTACAGCAATGGTCTTCCCTTACTCTGCAAAGTCAACTCTTCACTTACTTCTACCATTATTATTCTGGTAGATTAAATGTAACTATTACAAACTGAACTCTTAATTCTCACCCTCAGGCCCCAGAAGTAATTATCAATTGCCTATGCCAAAATAGAGGCATTTTCCTTTGATAGTCTACACCCAATACACTTATTAAATTATTCCTGTATCGCCATTGCTGTCAGCCTGTTCCAATTCAATAAGTGCTTTACCATGAGTCATTGCTTCTACAATATCTTTCTATGTGATAATCTTTTAAAATATAATTTATGAAGCTGGAGAGGTAGTGACGTCATTGAAATGCTTGCTGTACAAGCATAAAGATCTGTGTTCAGACCCCAGGACCTATGTGATACGTTTAACATATGGGCATGGGTCTGTAATACCAGTGTTGGGAAAGCAGATAGAGGAGGGTTCCTGGGCTTTCCTGGCCAACCAGACTAGACAAATTGGCAAGATCCAGATCCAGTGGGAGACTCTTTCTCAAAAACTACAATAGAGAGTGACTGAGGAAGATAACTGATGTCACTCTCTGGCCTCCACACGTGTGTACACACATACATGTAAGCCATGCACATGTGCATGCATACAGTAATACATACATAATTAAAGCAAAATATAATTTATGTCATGTCAATATGCTCATAGCTGTCCAGCTGCTTCATGTTTCACTACAAGTAAATAAAATATTTACTACTGTGAAACCCCCTGCCATGTCTAAGTAGATGGAATTATCTTCCAACCTTTTCTATTCTCAAGCCTGGTATGATGGCAAACCCCTCTAATTCCAGCACTTGGTAGGTAGAAACCAGAGTCTAAGGAGTTCAAGGCTAGCTTCCACTATATAGCAAGTTTAAGAACAGTTCCAGCTACAGGAAACCTTATTTCTAAAAGCAAAGCAGCATTAAACACACACACACACAGACACATACACACACACACACACACACACACACACACACACACACACACCTCATACCAAACCACAATATCAAATCAGCCTTTCCTATTCTCTGTCTCGCTGGTCTTGCTATTCCTGGAACTACTAAGCCTAAGCTTATTACTGCTATAGGGCTTTAGATTGTGCAATTTCTTCTCCTTGGAAAATTCTTTCCATGTATCTTACTCTGGCTAATTCCCTCCCTGAGAATCTTAATGTCACTTTCTCTGAGAGACATTCCTTCATCATCCTATCAAAAATGAACCACCATCATTGTCATTCTTGACACCATGCTTTTGCACAATTTATAAAGATTTGATGACTTCACCATCTGCCTCTAACACAAGAAATGAAGGTAAATACTGTTTTTTATTGTTCATTGCTGTATATCCAGTACTTATAACAGTATGTGGCAGATAATAGGCTCCTAAAATTAATTTCTGTATAATAGATATATAATATAAATACTTAATTGTATTTGCAAACATTTGTTTCTCTAACTGAGAGCATAATATGATGCAATATATTATGATCTAGTAAATACCAGTCCCATGTTCTTTCAGCCTGTATCTTGTAGACATGAAAGAACAGACTGGCAAAATAATAAGTAAGGATTCTAAAACCTACTTTTGCACATTGTGCATTGTGCTTGTAATGACTATTGAGATGCTGGATGACAGCCTATTCCTTGCCTTTGAAGTAGTTGCATGATGTGAATGTTTTGGGTACAGGACACAATATTTATGAACCAGTCTTTGAAAGCATCAGAGGAGTGTGGAGGAGAAGAAGGAGAGGAGGAGATAAAGATAGAAAAAGGGATGGGGAGAGAAAGATTGCTTGTTATATCCTGAACAGTGATCTCTGTCAAGGCAGTACTTTTCTCTTCAGCTAAAAGGTATTTTTAAATTAATACTTTACTGATTTTTAAGAATTTTTTTTCTAATTGATGCCCTACATAAAAAGCATATAGCCACCATCTTTAGTGGGTTATTATGAAAAGTGTTTTATTGCTTTGTTGGATGGGATTATAAAATAACAAGTTCTCATCTGCTTAAATTAGAGACAGATTTTGAATTATGTAAATTGTGCACAGATGCTGAAATGTGTGAGATGATTTTTGAATGTATGCTTTGAACCTAGATAATCCTATGGAAGTCAAAGGCAAATTCTTTAGCTTGGATAGCACTTTAGGAAACTTGCTTGCCAGATGAACTCAGGATACCATATGGGAATCTATCTAAAGGGGGCATAAAGAATAGGATGATTCCTTATGGGTTGATAAGATTTGTTGAATTATTCTATATTAGTGAGCATTTATATCAGCACTCAATCTTAGCAAGTATGTAAATATAATGATGCTGTAGCTGAGTGCTTAAATAATACGTTACAATAAAGATCCTACCTGTATTTAATTTAAATATAATTACCATGATCATTCAGCATGTACCAGTATTCCTTATGTCTTATTTTTGTATGAAACTATTTGCATTATTTGATTGGTGGCAGTCATGATAAATTTGTGTGGCTCAAAGTTACCGTTTTAATGTATGTGAAACCATATTCAGAATTCCTTACTTGCTTATCTACTGTGAGACATGTTATTATCAAAATTACATTTGACTCACCAATAGTTCATAGGCTGATTGCTGTATGTGTGAGGCATGAATCAATCTCAGCACGCCGTTAGGTCTCAAAAACCTGGCAGCTTCTAGACATGCTGATTCTGATGCTGAGTCATGGCCGTATTCAGAAGCTATGAATAGTTTACACTTGTTGGATGGTGTCCTTGAAAGAAGATTAGTTATCCAGTAATGCAGTACTCTTGAGTCACATCCTAAAACCATGACAAGAAGCACTAAAAGCACTGCAGACTGACTGATGCAATTGAGAACAACATCCTAGGGAAAGATAATGGACCATGGCTAAGACTGGTTGGAAGACTGTGTTCTCTGTTTAAAGGTGCATGAGCTTTAGAAAACGATAAATATCTTTGATTGTTTAGCTTTTATGACCTTCCAAAGTGTACTTTTTCTAAGCTTCAAGTGCCTCTTTTGCAATATTGAGGTAATAAAATTAGCTACCAACATTTGATAAATTTAGCTGTGGTAATTTGCATGAAGTACCTGGTACAGAGATTGATCCATGGTAAGGGTTAAAAAACTACAGATGCTATGATCGTTTTCTAAGGTCATATGGCAAAGTTGGCATTAGAGCCTCAAATTGTTTTCTCATTTTACCTGCAGTACAAGTAATCAAGGAATCATTGTTTCTCTCTCTCTCTCTCTCTCTCTCTCTCTCTCCTTTCTTATATTAACTAACATTTTCGTTCTTTCCAAGTTCTGTTATAAATTGCTTGGCTTATATCTTTAGATACCTTGAAATGTGAATAGAAAATACCTAATTTTTTTAACACTAATTCTATTTAGTTTCCCTATAATAAATAATTATTTGTCTTTGCAAATTATTCTCTCCCTTTAAAAAAAAAACTTCAATGAAAAAACTATGGTCATTTTTAGATAGTTTAGGAAAAATTATTTATTTTTGCCAATATAGAAAAGCAACAAATTATATATTATTGGACTAGAACAATTGTTTTCAATTTGTGGATCATGACCCTTTCACAGGGGCCACCTAAGACCATTGGAAAACACAATTCATAACAGTAGCAGAATTATAGTTGTGAAGTAACAATGAAAATAATTTATGATTGGGGGTCCCCACAACATGAGGAAACTGTAATAAGAGGTTGCAGAATTAGGAATGTTGAGAACCACTGCTTTAGAATATTTTCTGTTTCTTCCTTCTCCTGTCTGCCTCCCTTTTCTAGGGCTTTTCTCAAACATGTGGCCTTGTGACAGTCACATCACTTCTCTCGTACTGTTTGCAACAATGATTCTCCAAACCTACGAGCTAAACTGATTCAATAAACTATTTATACACTACTGGAAACACAAGAAATAAAAGAAATTATTGTCATTAAATATCAATAAAGTCAGCATAATGGATCATCAAGAGTATTAGAAACTGGAGATTAATTTTAAGTGCCTAGTTGTCAACATTGAGATATAAAACATCAAAAACGGGGGGGGGGGATAAATAGATAGAAGCAGGTTATCTTCGAGTTTTGACTAGTGGCAAGATCCTTGTAAGCAACCCTCTTTTATGTTTATAGAGCAATTTATTATTTTCAAAGTACTTGCATATACGTAACCTAATTTGAACATCAAGAAACTCCAGCCAAACTTGTATTATTATCTTTATTTTATAGGTGGAAGATATAATTTGCTTCTAATTTGTCCAGTAGTTTACATACCAATAAAACATAGGTGGTTATTTATACTAATAAACTTCTAGGCTATAAACCAATTACTTTCCCCAAATAATAATTGTCAGACTTTAAAATACTTTGTCATAATTAAAAATTTGCCTTAGATGGCATTTAGCACCACCCATAAGCTTTTCTTGCTTGTGATTTGTGGAATCATTGTCCTGGCCCTCTGGCTATTTCAGGAACACCTACCTTAAGTTTTTCTGTGTTCTTTTATTATCTGGCAGGAAGGAAAACAGTAGAGATTCAATTTAGTGTCTAATGTGGAGAGGAGAGGACAAAGAGAGCTTGTGATAACTGCCTGTGATAATACCATTTCTTGAGAACCCATATTATTGGTAAGTACCTGGAGCTTTTCCAGCAATGCAAGGATAATCCAGCCAATTCTTTGTGTGTGTGCTTGTGGATGCATGAGTGACTCTCTCTGCGTGTGTGCGTGTGTGTGGTTGCTGGTGCTGGAACTCACAGCCTTGCTCAGGCTAGGGAGACATTCAATCACTGAGTTCAGTCTTCACCTTCAGCCTCGGCCAAACCTTATAGCAAAGGGTTTTGTTGTATTATTGTAAAGAAGTGCGGAAGGAAGGCTGAAAAGAGCAAATCACTGTAGGTTTGCCATTCCAAAGAAGACTGTCAATGGGAAACTGTGTCAGCAACAGTGTTACGTAAAACCAAATGGGTAGAAACAGGAAGCTGCTTTTCTTATTGCTCTTAGGCATGGAAAATACCTAGCCGTAATTGACATCCATGGCTCTGGTTCTACATTATTTATATTTAAATCCCTGCTTCAGTATTTACAGTCTGTGCGACCTGAGGCATGTTGTTTAACTTCTGAGTTTCTTAGCCTCTGGTTTCTAAGATGTCATGAATACAGTATAAATGTTCAAGCTTGACTTTAACAGTTGTGTGAAATAATATCTGTAAAATGAACAATGCTCAGGGTTCATTGTAGGAGATATTATTCTCGTTACAGATATTGTGACTTGCTATTTGGTTCTTATGCAAAATAAACAATTTATTTGGATATTACCAGGTAAAACATACAAAGTCCCTAA
>NW_004949132.1:1028106-1032628 GCF_000317375.1 Microtus ochrogaster
AGAGAGAGAGAGAGAGAGAGAGAGAGAGAGAGTTTTTCTCTGTTCTCTTGGGAAATGTGGTTGAAAAGTAAATGGTATGGTAGTTGGCATGGATAGGGACAGTAGGTTGTGGAAAGTTGGGTGTGAGGAGGTTTTTGATACAATAGGTGTAGCCCGACTTTGTAGGACAAGAAAATGAAGTGGCTAGTTATGGAAAGGATGTCAAAAAGACCTGGTTTTTGATCCTACGTCTGCCAGTGGTAAGTTGTGTGAACTTGGACAACTAGTCTTCCTCTTTGGCGGTTAGTTCTTCATTTAAAAAACTTGGATTTCTGTCAAGATGAGTTGTTTGATACATTTCCAGTATGTCATGGACATTTAAGATTGTGTATGTGTGCATTCGTTACTTCCCCTTCCTTTTGTCTTCAAATACACCTTGTGAAAAAATCCTGGAACCAGTGTACTAATGCCAGTCTTAGTGCTCTAATGATAGTCCTGCACCCAGGAAGTCAATGATAGAACTGTCTTTGTATTCTTTTCAGAAGGTCTAGGTTGGCTTCAAGGTGTAAGTCACAAATATATATTGGGAACTTATCTGAAAATGTCCCCAAGTGCTATCTATCCTATTTTCTATGTTTAAGTGTTTCAGACTGATCAAGTAAATGGCATTTAACAGCTGAACTTTAATTTTAGCAGCCTATAGGTAGAAATGAGACAGAAGACTTGAAAACTTTCTACTAAGAGCCGGTGATTTGACCACAAGATTCTAATAGGTTGCAGTTGAAGTTTACTAACTTTAGAAGGTTTTAAGTGAACTGGTTGAAGAGGATGGAATAAGAGAAGAGCTCTACCTTCCACTTAAACTGTGAAGGAGAAAATAAAAGTGGTCCACAGATCTTTAGATGCATAAACTTTCATTCTCAACTTTCTATGAAATGGTTGGTCCCAGGAATGCAGATTCCAAAAGAAATGTGCAAACTTTAGCATGGTAAAATTTCCTTACCATTTCTTCTATTTTGGAAATTATAATAATTTCCTCTTTCACCTTTACTTTCTTGCATACAAAATCCCCCCATCTACTTATTCTTTTTCAGTTCATATCCTCTTTTTTCATTAGTTGTTGTTGCATACATATCCGTATAGCTCTTTTGAAAGCTCAGAAAACAGAGTAGAAGGGATGTAGGAGCATGAATATGGCAAGACACACAGTAAAATGTCTTCTGGATACGGCATAGACATTGAGCTCACTGAAGAAGTGGCTAATTGAATAAGACCCGCAAAAATGGGGAAACTGGCTTTTCTTGAACAATCCACAACAGTTAATGGTGGTTGGGAAAGAGTGTACCATTTTCCTTGGTAATGTAGTCACTGATACCTTACCCCTGCTCCAGTAAATAATCTCCCATCTATGCTCATGTACATTGCATGAACTAAACTCATTTTGTCATAAGCAAAAAGAAGACACGAATGTAGAAGGAAGAATTGTTGACTGTTTGAGCAGGAGAGACGGCGGTTAGGAAAGGGAAATAGGTTTGAAAATGACTAAAATTCATCATATGCATGTATAAAACTCTCAAATAATTTAAAAATGAAAAAAAATATTTTAAAAATGATGTAGATATTTGTAGGTATTAATCCTTGAAATTTTGATCATAAAAACAGTGTTCTTGAAGTTTAAAAAAGCTCACCTTCCTGTGTCCTGTGACAATGAAATGCTGTTACAGCTTTGAAGAGAAAGGAGAAGCCCCTATTTTCCCTTTAGATGTATCATTCGTCCTGTGAGTTGTGTGGACAATGTGCTGGAGGTAGGAATGGCTGGATAAGATCCTTGATGACAAGATCAATTAGAGTTAAGAGTTGTAATGAAGAGTAGATGGAAGAGGGAAGAAGTAAGGAAGGCTTAAATACTATATTTAATGAGAGCAAAAAATGGGTAAATCTGGGATAGTTAAGAGTAGACAGTGATGATTTAATAGTTATGAAGAACTTGAACAAATTTCTTAGTTTTCTGGGGTGTTCATGTGGATTTTTAAATTAGTTTAAGAGTAGAATAATTTCAAATACTTTTTTTCTTAGAAATTAGCATACCTCAGCATGTTTTGTTGGCATCTAGAAGAAGTGGTTACTAGGAATACAGGGTGGAGGGTCTAAGTTTTTCCTAAGCACTAGTAGGGATATTCTGCTGGCTTTGATTTCAGGAAGAAGGCTTCTGGAAGTAACTATATCTTAATTAGAGTCTCAATAAATCTGTATGGTTGAACTTTTAACATTATTTTTATTTGGGTTGGTTTTGATTATTTTAGGACCAGAACACATTTGTTGCTATTGCATTGACTCCAAGATTGATTTCCATTTCCATGGTTCAAGGATCACAGTTTCCTGTCTCAGTAGAAAGTACACAGAGAACTCCCAGAAATATCATTAGCTACATTTACCCACATGATTATTTGAGTATGATCAAGTCCCACTGTCATCTTCTCTTTCTTAGAGTGGAGCCTTCAGCACACTAAGTCCTGGAGAAATGGCTTTTATGGGTGTGGATACCAGATGCCTGTGTCTGTTACTTCTTTGTGCAATAATTGGACTTTCTTTGGAAATAAAAGGTAAATGAACAAATTAAATTTCTTTTAATGAAGTCATCTTAAAGGATATAAATGGTATTTTCACTCTTTATCATGAAAATATAAAACTAGTAGATAACATTATTAGTAATATTTCCATGATATAAAAATATGTTCTTGTATTGTACAAGCAGAAGATAAACTAATGATCACATTTTCTTAGGTAAAATGCCAAATCATACAGCAATTTTCAGACCTCTTTTATAGGATTTTTTGAGGAAATAACTTAAGCATTTGAAAAGTATATTCTTGCATTTGAAAATTATATTCTTCTAGCACAACATGAGTCCTATGACAACTGGATAAACCAGAAAAAGGAAGTTTAAACTAAAGTATATGAAAAATCTGAGTTTTCAGTGTCTAATGGATATTGAATTTGACACAGATTCATTCTCAATGAAAAGCCTGAGAGGAATCCCTAGTCAAGTTGAAGTTAAATTCAACATTCAGCAGAGAGAATTAGTCAAACATTAGCATGAAGGCAGTACTATAGTGCTAATCGAATTTTTACAGAGAAAGTTTATAGGAAAGTCTTGCTTTGCCAAACTCCAGATAATTAGGAACTGCGGGGAGCTATGTATTCAATTAACCCCATGAACTACTCACAAGACATGCCTATTCTCGAAATTCTTAAGCTGCTTAGGCATAGGGAATATGTTTTTCTTGCATCTATCACAATGTTTTATACTGACTGTATCAAGATACCGAATCAGTATTGATTGGTTTTTGCTATTAGACATATTTATATAACTACCATTTATGTAATATTATACAAATCCTGGTGTATATGTCCGCTAAGAAGATTCCATAGCGAGTGTATTTCTGTGCAGCCATCGTTCCTAGAGAGACAATAATCACATTTTGCTTATGTGGTTTCTTTAAAAAGGACAGCTACAGAGAAAAATTATGGACTTCAACAGATTTATTTTTATATAACTTTTCTAATGTAGCGTTTGGACATTATTTCAGTATAGCCACAAAGTTATGAAGCTTCTACTGCCAACAAATTCCTTCATTCTCTTCCAGAGTAACTCTGTGCCTCTGGTGATCACTAATCTACTACTGTCTCCACATAGGGTATTTTGTATAAATGAAATCACTGGGTTTTTTTGTTTGTTGTTTTTGGTTGTTGTTGTTTTTCAAGATAGGGTTTCTCTGCAGCTTTGGGGCCTGTCCTGGAATTAGCTCTTGAAGACCAGGCTGGGCTCAAACTCACAGCGATCCACCTGCCTCTGCCTCCCGAGTGCTGAAATTAAAAGCGTGTGCCACCACCGCCCTGCCAAATCACTGGATATGTAGGTTTATGAGATGGGTTCCCTTTACTTAGCCTAATCATTAAAAGCTTTTCCAGATACAGTCTTTTTGTGTTTTTTTATTGATTTTTATTAAGCTCTGTATTTTCTTTGATCCCCTCCCTGCCTCTCTCCTCCCCCTTCAACCCTACCCCCAAAGTCCCCATGCTCCTAATTTACTCAGGAGATCTTGTATTTTTCTACTTCCCATGTAGATTAGATCTATGTAAGTCTCTCTTAGTGTCCCATTGTTGTCTAAGTTCTCTGGGATTGTGGTTGTAGGTTGCTTTTCTTTGCATTATGTTTAGAAACCACTTATGAGTGAGTACATGTGATAATTGTCTTTCTGTGTCAGGAGCTAGAAAAAAATTATTTTCAGTTACAGTCTTTTATCAGTGCTTTATTCATTTTGCTAGCTATGTTATAGCTTATAGAAATGCTACAATTTTATTAAGTAATCATGTAACGAACATTTAAGAATTATTCACATTCAACAATATTAGTCATAAAATACAGGACAAATATAATGAGGGCTGATGAGAAGCTAAGGACAATGGCATGGGGTTTTGATCCTACTTCATGTTCTGGCTTTGTGGGAGCCTAGCCAGTTTGGATGTTCACCTTCCTAGA
>NW_004949132.1:1032790-1035488 GCF_000317375.1 Microtus ochrogaster
TTTTTTTTCCTTTTCTCAATAAAAAAAAATTCCTGCTTAAAAAATATTTTATTAATTGCATTTCAGTTAATCCTCCTCAGGATTTTGAAATAGTGGATCCCGGATTACTAGGTTATCTCTATTTGCAATGGAAACCTCCCTTGGTTGTGGAAAACTTTAAGGAATGCACACTAGAATATGAGTTAAAATACCGAAATGGTGATAGTGACAAATGGAAGGTAAGTAAAGCAAGGCTTGGAACAGCAGAGTGAGCTGTTCATTAGAGGTTTTCTTGTATTACTGACTCTAGTATCCACCACTTTGTGTGCCTTAACTGTTTTAATTAGTACATGAAAAGCTCTCATGGGGGCTGCTGTGCATCTTCAGGAACATATTTTCCTTTTGTCCAGTATTAAGACTACTTTTGAGAGGACAACAAAGGAAACCAGGTCTCCTAGAATGTAAACTTCAAGAATACTTATGCATTTTGCTGTACTTTTACAATTTATTATTATATCAATTCACTTTCTACAATTCTGACAAAATACCTGATGTGTTAAACCTTTGCATACACATCACAGAACATGACATTGTTTGTTCTATGTATGCCAAGGTTTCAATGAATGCTTATTGATTTTCTATACAATAACAATTGTGTTCATTCAGAGCTTTGTTGTTGAAGGTGTCCCATCAGTGCTATAATTCAGCTAGGTAGTTTCAGTGATTAATTCAAGTTATTTATTGAACGATGTTTTAGGCAAAATGCTTAACTGCATTCCAGAAACATAAGACTGTATTATATATGATTTCATCCTTTGAAAACTTACAAATTGTCCAGTTTTTGTCAGGTCCCTCTGAGGCTCTTTATTTTATTTTATTTTATTTTATTTTATGGGATTTCTGAAAGTTTCAGATTATATCTGAAAATGACAAATCATTAGCCATGCAATACTCATATTGTTGAAAGTTATCTATTTAACTCCAAGTTGTAAAAAGCTTATGTTACCATCACAGAGCCTTTCCCCTTACTAAATGTTTTCTGTTTTTTTTTTCAAAAGACCTTATCAAATAATATTATCTACAAAGGTGATATCTGTTAGAAATGTAACTTGGGCACTATAGTGAATAATTATATTAGATTTTAATAATTGTTTAGTCTTACTAATATGTATCACTGTTCAATGTATTTTTAAAATGGAATTATTTCATCTTTTTTATCAAATAGACTATCATTACTAGAAATCTAATTCACAAGGATGGGTTTGATCTTAACAAAGGCATCGAAGGAAAGATACGTACGCATTTATCAGAGCAGTGTAAAAATGTATCAGAAGTTCAAAGTTCATGGATGGAAGCTTCTTATCGGACTTCAGATGCAGGTCAAAACAAAGTTTCTTTTACACGTTTGATTCTATCGAAAAAAAAAAAACATGTAGAGAATAAATTCCTTAACCCCTGTATAGGTGATTATATACACAGTAAAACATGTGACAATTAGGCACAAAATAAAATCTGTTTTATTGTTAGTGCCATGGCTTTCTGAGCACATTTAACCCACAAGCATTAAAAAAAAATGTGGTGCACACTTTATTATGTATAGTGTTCAGGAAGAGGGCACCAGATCTCATTACAGGTGGTGGTAAGCCACCATGCGGTTGCTGGAAATTGAACACATGTCCTCTGGAAGAACAGCCAGTGAGTGCCCTTAACCACTGAGCCATCACTCCAGTACCCAAACATTTTTTAAATAAATCTGCATCTTATTAGTAGAGTCCTCGACATGGAGCCATATTAGTAAACATGAATGGATATTTGCTCCATTTCTGAGAGCATCTTAGAATAATTAATTTAGGATTTTGGCATAAACTAGTGTCAGTAAATAAGCCCTCATGTTTTCAGGTTTGCAATGTCCTCTTTAACAGTGAAGTGATTTCTGATAGCTTCCTTTTGCAGAGTTTCTCATTATGCTGATTGTTAAATAAAATAGAAAGGCCAAAGGAAACAAAATTTCATTGTGATTACATAGAAAATTTGTCACTATGTCTTCCAAGTATTCATAGTTCATTCATTTCCTAGGAAGCCTGGAAACTAAAATTCAGGATATGAAGTGTATATATTATAACTGGCAGTATTTGGTTTGCTCTTGGAAGCCTGGCAAAGTAACACATTCTGATGCCAACTATACTATGTTTTTCTGGTAAGTATTTTTGTACTTAGAATCCAACATTGGGCAAACATCTGTCAAGATTAGAACACAGTAAAAATAACTATATTTCAACTGAACTACAACCACTATCTTCACCAAAGTTATATTTATGATGATAATTAATCATAGTTATGTAAAAATTTCAGGCTAAACATACTAGTAGTAAGGCATCAAGTGACTATTTCTACACATGAGGAAATATTATATCCTATAGATATCTGGGTTTATAATTTGAAAAGTTTTTGTACATTTTGTTCACTTAGTTTTTTAAAAGCAGCTCTCTGTTAAACGCAATCTTCTCACTGTTTCTTAACTGCTCCTGCAGGTTTTTGTTCACTTTTTTTTATTTTATTGAGAAAAGGAAATAAAAAAGTTACAGCCTCCTCCCAGCCTCCCACTTCCCTCCCCCTCCTTCCACCCCTCTTCCCCTCCCCCCACTCCTCTCCCCCTCCCTCTCCAGTCCAAAGAGCAGTCAGGGTTCCCTGCCCTGTGGAAAGTCCAAGGTCCTCACTC
>NW_004949132.1:1039937-1042942 GCF_000317375.1 Microtus ochrogaster
CTTTGCTGTGACTGACTCTCTTCCGTGTATCTCTTCCGTGTAGAAGCAGGAATGTTTCTGTCCAGGTGGAACTCCTCAGTACCCAAACATAGACACCTGGTATTCCAATGACCCGCGGACAAAAGGGAGAACTTGGGGGGCAGGGTGGGGACGAATAGAACAGAGGACACCCTGCCGCCAAAGCTGGAGGTGCGCGTGCTCCCTTTCGGGGGTCCCTGAGGCCCGCCTGGTGGGCAGGCACTCACCGCTCTGGGTGGACAGCCCCAGTGTAGGAGCAGAAAACTATTCCCAAGTAAAGGACCCAGGAGAAAACCCAGGCTTGGGGGGGGGAGGGGTCGTGTGCAAGAGAGACAGCCCTGCAGAAGAAGCTGGGGGAGGGGGACTGTGCTCTCTTCCGGGACAATCCGCCCCTGGATAGCACACACTCACCCGTCCAGATGGAACTCCACAGCACCTAAGCAAGGCTGCCGGGTAGCCCAATGATCCGGGGACAAAAGGAAAAACGTGGCAGGTCGGGGGAGATCCACAGGCACCCCAGGGAGCACAAGCTGAAGGTGCCCAGGCTCCCTTACATGGGTCCTTGAGGCCTGCCCGGTAGGCAGGCACTCACCGCTCTGGGTGGGTAGCCTTAGTGTAGGAGCTTAAAACTATTTTTGAGCACTGGTCCTAGCATACAGCAGGGCAGGGTTGGGGGGGTGCTGGGAGGCTGGGTTGTGTGGAAGAAAGACAGCACTGCAGAAGGAGCTGGGGGAGGGGGGTTTGTGCTATCTTCTGGGACAGTCCGCCCCTGGATAGTACACACTCACCCATCCAGATGGAACTCCACAGCACCTAAGCAGGGCCGCCGCGTAGCCCAATTATCCGGGGACAAAAGGAAAAACTCCTGAAGCTTTTAAACATAGAGCCTTTTCAAATTTTATTTCCTGGAGAATCAAGAGTGACTCAGTTAATGACATGAACTTGAGGTTAATACTCTTCTTGCTCTTAGACAATGCCTCTGGGACAAACCTGTATGTTACCTATATAATGCCCCTCGTGGTGAAGAAAAGGAGGGCAAGCTGGCAGCTCTGCTAAACGATCAATTATTTTATGTCTGATACTATTAAATTATTCTTGATCCTCAAAAAATTTTTTAAAAGATTTTATTTCCTATGCATATTTAATATGTTCTGGTCGAAATTAGCCCTCCCGTCCCTTATTTCCTTCCATCCCTCTTAGCAAACCCTCTCCTACTATCATCTCCTTTGTTTCATTTTAATTCTCATGTTGTGGTCAGCTGAGTTTAACAAGGGCCACCTGTGTGGGCATACGTTTGGAGCATGGGTGACAGATCAGTAAAAACGCAGTCCCCTACACCAGTAGCCACTTCCTTAATTGCTTTGTTGTGAGACAATCACTACACTCTGACATTTTTTGCTAAGTTGTTCATCTGTTTTTCATTTCCCATATCTACTGTAAGAACCTTCGTTTAGACCCTTCTCATTCCTCACCTGGATGACTGCCATGACCTCCCAAATGGTGGTTGCTGTGAATGCAGCATTTACCCCTTCCTCCTGCTCATTCTGCACACTGTAGGTACATTTTTCTTTCAAGGTTTTGTCTCACTATATCACTACCTTTCCAAAACTGTAATCTGCTATGGAATTTTCTATTCTGTGTTGATCCATCTCTACATTCTTTTCCTTATCCATGCCATGCGCATCCTGTGATCTGGAATGGCCTCTGGCTCATCCTTTTACCAATTCTTTTTTAGCCTTACAGGCCTATGTGGTAGCTAATTCACTGACGTTGCTGTTGAACTACTGCTTCTTACAACTTCCTTTGTTGTTCAGAGGGTATTCAAAAGTATCTCGTGTATATATTTTGGCTCCTCAAGGTCTTTTAAAATTAGTGGATGTGACCCAATCCTTACATTTCTCTTACCTGTCTACAGAAGGCCACTCTCACAATAGATTACTACTAAAAGAATGAAAACAATGGTGATAAGATTGATAAATGAAAAACATCAGAAATTATGCATACTAAAGAAAGACAAATCAAGAAAAGACAAACTTGTAGTATTTGTGATCTTTCAGCTCCAAGTATGATTGCATCTTTTAAAGGAAAAACGTGATATATAAATGATTGGGTATGAAGGATTAGTGCTTTTGAGAATTGTGCTTTAAACTCTGCTCTGGAAACATGATTCTGGGTAGATTTTGGCAGACAATTCATCTAGGGGGAATGTTTGACTTTCAATATCTTGAATTGGATGGATAAATTTCTAATTTTTTGATCATTAAATCAATAAATATTAAACATTTATTAAATAAAGGACACTACTATTGATTACAAAGATACAACAAACAAAAGAGGAATGCACGTTTCACTCATTCATGCTTAACATAATCTTATCCTTACTAAGTGGAATGTGGATGAACAAATATTAATGTTTTAAAGATTGTGAATCAGTTTTTTTCACTGACCTAAGCCACACAGTCAGTCTTTGCAAACTCGAACATCGGTTCGAGATAGTTATGTATACATGTCATCCCAGAATTTGGGAAGGTAACAAGTAACAATCATGAGTTTGACACTAAGTCCCCGGGCTACATATTAAACTCTAAGACAGCGGATAGTGAATTCTTTTGTCAGAGCATAATAAATAAACAAAATCATAGCTATGAAGGCTCCCAGGATGTAAACAGACAATTAACCAAGAGACTACAATTTAAAAACACATCCCTAAAGTTGGGTATGACTTATAATGTTCATTTACTAGAGTCTAGATATTTTCAGTAGCTCCTTATCAGCTACTATGCTGGTTTCATTTCATAAGGGAGTTTTGGCTGCTTTCAAAGCCTAAGTCATACTCTAAACTGCAAGCTAGTCTTTAGAAAAATATATCAGCAATCATTGCTTTATAAATCAGTTGCTAACAACCCAAGATCTCTTTCATTTCCATCAGCTGTATTGCTGAAACAAAGTCAACTTTAAATGATGCGACGATGTTGAAATAAGAGCGG
>NW_004949132.1:1045842-1065824 GCF_000317375.1 Microtus ochrogaster
CAGCATCCTGTTCTGTTTTCTCCGCCTACCTAAGGGTTGGCCTATGAAATGGGCCTAGGCAGTTTCTTTATTAATAAGAAATCACTCCCACATCACGACGAAATTTCCTGCTTAAGACAAAGAGAAAAATTACACTGCACTTTACAAATTACTTTGTCTTGCTCATTTTACCCCCTCCTCTAGTTGGTTTTTCTCAGACTTATATCACAATATGTTATAACATCAGAAGATTTCTTTTTGTTTTATTAAACTTAGAAATATTTTATATCTGCTTTTAAGTACGCTTTCTCTTTGAATAATTTTCTCAGTCAAATGATGTTAAGGTTACCTTAATAACCCAAATCTTTGATTCACCAACTTTGGTGAGTCAACAAAATCTAAATCTATTAATAATAATTAATACTTGAGTTTCTTTGTAAAGATTCATATTGAACTGAAGCTCCATGAAATTAACTAGGCTGATTTTCTTGCTGGTGAATATATTGCATGTAGCAAATATCAGGTACTAAATGATTTCTTTCTTTATATTGTAGCCTTTTTATAACATTTTTGGGAATGTCATACATATGTACCATATTTACATTGTTTCTATCTCTCCCTTATCTCTCTCCAATGGCTGTAGTGACCTCTCAAAGTCATGAACTCTTTTAAAAATTACTATTGTTACATATGTGTTTGTGTTTATGTTGCTATATAAATATATATTCTACTGAATCAATATACTGTGCTCATATGTATATTTCATATAATATTACTAGATAACTCAAAACTGATCACTGGGATAAAAAAAAGATGCTACTAAACAATTCCTGAAATATTCCTTTTGCTATAGGTACGAGGGCTTGGATCAAGCCTTGCAGTGTACGAATTATCTTCGGGATAATGAAAAAAACATTGGGTGCAAGCTTTCCGACTTGGAGTCATCAGACTATAAAGACTTCTTTATCTGTGTTAATGGATCCTCAAACACAGAACCTATCGGATCCAGCTATACCGTTTTTCAACTTCAAAATATAGGTGAAATATGAACAAACAATGTCAACTTCAAAACCATTCATTCTAGTTCTGGCCTTTCCTAAGGGAGCAGGAGAGGCAAAAGGAAAGAGTGATATTTATAAAAGCTGTGGAAGTGCAAAGGCAGAAACACAAAGGAAGCAGAGCATATGAGGAAGTAGAGAAGATATTGAGAGAAATATAAAACAGCACTGTTTTTAGAGATCACAATTCATTTTCCAGCTTGACTCTTTGCTATTTAGTACTTCTGTTTAGTTTTAGCGAATTACTAATTATAGAATCTATTAACCTTGGCTTCATACGACAAACTATTGAAAACCAAAACATTTCATGACTTCTGAATTTGTATTCTTTATTCCAAGAATTTTAAGAGTAAGAACCTAGCTTTGAACACTTGGTTTACCATTTTCTTTTTCTTTTCCCGTTCTATCTTTCTTCTCTCTCTCTCTCTCTCTCTCTCTCTCTCTCTCTCTCTCTCCCTCCCTCTCTTTCTTTCTTCTTTCAAGACAGGGTCCCACCATGTAGCTCTGGATTTCCTGGAACTCGCTCTGTAGACAGGGCTGGACTTGAACTCAGAAATTTGCCTGTCTCTGCCTCCCTAGTACTGGGATTAAAGGCACGCCCACATCTGGGGGTCTACCATTTATGAATTATATGGGTTTGGGTGATTGGCTTAAGGTCTCTGTTTACATTTCCTTATCATGTAAGTGAAGACAGTGGAAGACCATGCAACACTGGCGCGATGTTAGATGAATAGTAGCCAGAGCATATAGATTAGTTAGAAAGTATTCATAGTTGTAGTAATGGTAGTTTGGTTGTTGTATCTAAAGTTGCAAAATGAGGAAATCATTGCAATGATTTGGGGCTTCTTATTATTCCTCTTGGCCTCCAATATTTATTACTGTGGAATTTATCAAAACCAAATGAACAAAAATGAGTTTCCCAAATAATCAAATTTCTCAAGAAGTCATCTTGATTGGCAAGCAACTTTGGTTTTCAGTCACATCAGGAGAATAATCTTTAGCCACTTAGTTTGTCCCTGAAAGTTTCTGTTACAGAGTGTCCCCAGCTTTGGATAAGGGCTGCTGCTAACTTAGGAACTTTCATGTTGAAACTGTTTCCTTCTGCTTTTTAGTTAAACCCTTGCCACCAGAATTCCTTCACATTGGCATGGAGGATTCCGTTGAGATTAGAATGAAATGGAGCACACCTGAAGGACCCATTCCACCAAGGTGTTACACTTACGAGGTTGTGGTCCGAGAAGACGATATTTCCTGGGAGGTATGCTGTACTTATTGGCTAAAATCATAAATGTAATATTTAAATATAATAGGATATTGGAGAATCAAAATCTGTTGTCGTTCAAAAGAAGGATGGACCATAACAAGTATTTCTGTTTCCTTTCAGAAAGCCAAATACAGTGGACAATGAAAATATAAAAAAGTATAACCAAACCATGCCAATTTTAAAGTTGCAAAAGAGCCTGGAGACAATATAGTTACTTATTTCCAATTTTGTCTTAATAAATTAAATTACAAAAATCTCTCTCACACACAGAGAGAAATCACTTTCTGAAGTCCAACCATGAGGTCAAAATTAAGAGTCCTCAGAGATATAAGAGATTTCCTAGAGAAGAGGGACTTTTAAAAGCAGTGATGCTTGTGAAACTAATTACTTCCAAACATCAAGGATTTGGTGATTTCTTTAACCCCACTTTGGTATACATTGCTTTGACTTGTTTGTTTCCAGTTTAGATATTGGTAAAGACAAAAAATGTGAACTACTGTTTCTCAATGATTCAATTCACAGAATAGAAAAATGGTAATTGTGTTAGTATCCTTGTTCCAGGAAGGTTATTGACTTTATAGACAAATAGAAGTATACTCAAAACTTGATTCCCAGTCCTCTTAAGTCTACACTACATATTCTCTAGGCTCTGAAGCTGTTAAATAAATGAAAAGCAATCATAGCATATGTGAAGAACTCTTTAGCACTTTGAAGTGGAAATCTGAAATCATTTCTTTAGTTTTTGTTTCCCCCGTGATTCTCATGAAGAGTATCCACATATTTTGTGGTAGTCTCATATCTGAAGTGGTAGTTTTGTGCCAATCACTGAGGACTACTATATGGGTCTTCAAAAGTTAATCAGAGCAAAAGAGTAGGGGATACATTTTAAATATGAGCATTCCAGTTTCCAGAAAATTTGCATTCACATGACACTTTTTTACTTCAGTAAACTCTTCTTATGTAGCCTTTCTGTTCCCCCTTGTGCAACCTGGAATATCAGAGACTAATCTGGACATTATGGACATCAAATTACATAGAGTTGTGACATATCACACATGCTGTTCCTTATTACAAGTAACCAATTACTGTGATAGGACAAAAGATAAACTAAAAGACAGCTACAAAGTGGAAGTGTATAGTGAATGACCACTGCTAGTATCCCAATGCAGGTGTTTCATGTCCACAAACATTTCGAAGCTGAGAAAGGAAATCACAGCAGTTGCACTTAGGTCAAATAAACACACCATATTTTTTTTTGTCTTGACTTTCAGTCTGCCACAGATAAAAATGACATGAAGTTGAAAAAAAGAGCAAATGATAGTGAAGAGCTGTGCTTTTTTGTAAGAAGTAAAGTCAATATATACTGTGCAGATGATGGAATTTGGAGTGAATGGAGTGAAGAGGAATGCTGGGAAGGTATGCACTAAGAAAAGGATAGGCACTAAGTAACTCTGGGCTGTTCGCTAGAAAATTTATTTTCTCTTCGTGTGCTTGTAATGGAAGATCAAAGTGTCTTGAGCATCATCTATAAATGGGGGGGAGTAAGTACCTCAATAAATAATATGCTTACTGAAAATCTAGTACTCATTTGGAAGTAGAAGTCATTCTGCTTTAATATGATAATATTTAATAGTCAATATTCATATTTAATTAATCTATAGTTATTTAGTTTATATGCTATTATAATTTATATGTTAATATTTTATTAATTTATATATAAATATAACAAATTATATTATATAATTTATATATTATAGTATTTCTTATATTTTTATTTATTTAATTTGTCTTTAGTTAATTTAATATTTAACAATTTTGTTTATCTGCTATGAAAATTTCATAGTTTTTCTTGGGGGAAGGTTCAGAGTCCATTTCAATCAATATTGTTGAGCTTTCAATTTTCATAAGAACATAACTTTAATAGCAAGGGCTGTAACTGACTCCAAGTATCTAATACAAAGTACTGGTAATTTTTCTAGTTGAGATGTTCTGGCTTCATGTCTGTTGTTGTGATTAAAATATCCTGCCCAAAAGCAACTTGAGGAAGAAAGGAAGTACTTAGATCAGGATTCCTGGTTACAGTCCATCACAGCTGGGAAGTCTAGTTGGAAGAAATTTAAAAGAGTGCCTCACACCAGCAGTAAAGAGAAGAAAACAATGACTGCATGCATCTAACCACTGCTCAGGCAACTCTCCTTGTCATTCAATCCAGGACCTAGCCTATGAAATGATGCTGTGTATAGAGGGTGGTTATTTCCACCTCAGTTAACACAAATGAGAAAATGCCTCACAGGTATACCCATAGGCCAACCTGCTCCAAACATCCTCTCTATGAGACTGTCTTCCCAGACAATTGCACAGAGCAGAAAGCTGACAATTACAACGCACCATCACAGATGCTACAATTGGGAGAAACAATCAGTTCCCATGCTAATAGAAAGTGATTTATGTTATTCAAATATTCAAAAAGATATTCAAATTTCATAGTGATATAAACTTAAAAGCCTAGACAGTTGGTTTCAGAATATATTAACATTATTACAAATTACTAAGTTCAGGTATTGGTGGCAAACACCTTTAATCCCAGTGCTCAGGATGCAAAAGCAGGCAGAACTCTGTGAGTTCAAGGACAACCTGGTCTACAGAGTAAGTTCCAGGACAACCAGAGCTGTTACACAGAGAAACCCTGTCTCAAAAATCAAAACACTACAACAAAAAAACTCCAACCGGCCAAACAAACAAACAAAAAACTCCAAATTGCTCATAATTATTCAAAATTAAAAAAATCACTTTAGCATTGTTTATTTAGATATTCATAAATGGATGCAACTGTAATAAATGTACAAATTAGACAATAATCTTTTATTAGTTGTTACTCTTTCACATGATTTGACTAGACTGGATTTTTTGACTCTACCTCCCTACAAAAACAGCAGAATCATTGTTCAATTTTGTTTATCAAATATTTTTTGAGTACCTACTGTGAATTAGGTTCTAGGGATTGGATATCCAGCAGTAATTTTTACTTTGTTGTAACTATGTTATTCTCACGTTGAGAAGAAATAAATAATAGCCAAGTAAAATATGTTATACAACAACTAGGGGTTCTGGAGGAAAATAGTCAGGGTAAGGAGGACTTCAACAAGAGGAGTATGTGTGTGTAATCAGAAAGAATACTGTTACTGCCTCTACAGTTTTCATTTTTGTTTCCACTGTCAGAAAGCAGAAATCTGGAAAATATATATGTGTATATCTCTTTGTGTGTATTGTATTGAGTTATATTTTGTAATTAGACCATAAATTTCATGTAGATTTGGAGATTTTTCTTTATTATATTATTAAAATGTATATTTTTTGTATTCATATAATCACATCAGGAATTTTGATGACTCAGATTTACTTCGTCTTGACAGGTATCGCTTGGTAGAGTCTAAATTTAGACTTACAAGTTAGGAATAAATTTTTTTTGGAGTTGCTTATAGTTTTAGGATTTTAGGATGCATTTCTTGTTGGGTACTTCAAGTTATAGAAAAAATAGGACAACTATAGGTATGCATATATTTGTATATATTATAAATATTTATACATATTTAGTTTAAAAGCATATATTTATTCTACTACAATTTTGAAGATTGAAAATGTGAGCTTAGGCCACAGACCACACACAGGCAGGCCCTCAGAAGGGACTTTTTTAGGACAATTAAAATTTTAATACTACTTTTGTTGTTTTTTGGGAATTTTGTGTGTTAAATTTTGATCATATTAAAATTGCCAACTCCTCTCATCCTATCTGCCCTTACCTTTCTACCCTCCAAACTTTGAGTTTTTCATTTTATACCTCCTGGGATAGGGATAGTCAACTTTCTTTATGAACATGACCCCCGAGCTTTTGACCACACTTCCGGTCCCGGTCATGTCCCATTCCCACCAGCTGTTGGGCAACATACGCTGGACTTAATGGGGGGGGGGAGTAGTACAATAATATTTTGGCAATAAAATAAGTTCTTAGGAATTGTCTTGACGAGAGAACACAAACAGAACCTTACGAAAGGAACTGTCTGCCCTGCCCTTGTTAACTTTCCATGTCAGGAGATTTGTCCTGTTTGTCACGTCTCTGGAAATTACCCCTGTAAATCTTTATGATACTAAGCATTAGAATTTGGCTCAAATTTTTCTAGAGGCAACTAAGAGCTCAAGGGAATAAGACAAAGACAAATTGAGATGGGGTAGATTTATAGATCTGGAACTAAAAGTTGACATGCTGTATGTTATTCCAAAACAAGTCAGAGATACTAGACTTGGAAGGACACATTTGTTTAGAATCTAAGTATCACCACCGACAGTTCCACTATGCAGAAGCAACATTAACACTCCACTTCTGGTCCTGGTGATCTCCTAGTACTTGAAGGCTTGCCTAGCATGCTCAAGGCCTGTGGTTCGATCAACTGCTTTTGCTAAAACAAAAGAAAAACTACCAAAGAGAGAAAGAAAGAAGAAAATATCACATCTAAATGCCAAACAGTAAAGTCATCTCTTGTTCTTCAGTTCAGTCTCTAAAGTGTGAGAAAATTTTAAAATGTGACCTTGTAAGGTTAGTGTCATTACCCTCATATGCATGTTTATTGAAGGCCAGATCTTGTTCCTCACGGTAAGGAGACACATAGGACTTATTTGTTTAAGCTCTTGACTCTTGTATTATGTGTTTTTAATGAACAATGTCACAACATCAAATTACAAGCAAAATCACATGTGCTTTGGAATTGAAATAGGATAGATGTCACAGTTGAGCAAAGTAGTTCTTCTGGATGAAATGTTTGCCAACAAGAGGAATGCTAAACTCAGACCCTGATGTGGTATTTGTGCGTTGGCAACTGTGCCCCCTTAACTACATTTCTGTAACACTGACAGGATATTTGTGAAATAATTGAAATTAAAAGATCTTTATAAACCTTTTAGCATTTCTCCTTTTATTGTTTTTTTTTTAATCCTAGGCTACATGGGACCAGACTCAAAGATTGTTTTCTTAGTGCCAATTTGTCTCTTCTTTGTATTTCTTTTATTACTTCTCTGCTTGATTGTGGAGAAGGAAGAACCCGAACCAACATTGGTAAGTTGTTTTATGTCATATCATGTTTAAACAGTAGACACATAAGAACAATGCATTCAGAATTCAGAGACCTGCATTTTATACTTTGGCTTGCTCATTATGAGTTACAATTAATATGATATACATTATGAAGATATTATCAGAAAATTCAAAATTGATACTACAAAGCCACAATTTTGGGAGTGGTGGTTAAATTTGTCAAAATGGAAGATTATATATATGTAACATGAAAAAAATACAGGTCTTTAGGTTAGAAGACAGTACAGAGCCTGAACTCCAGAAGAACTGGATTGGGAGGAGGAAAGGTGACATGAGTGACAGGAACCTGAAACAGCTGGTCACATATATTTAGAGCAAAAATGAGAGAGAAATGAATGCTTGTGTGCTTAGCATTCAGCTTACCTTCTCCATTCTTACACAGTTTGGGACACAAGCTAAAGTAATGGTGCTACTCACAGTGGGATGCGCCTTCCGATGTCAGTTAATGGAATTAAGATAATCCCTCACAAATGTGACCACAGGTCAACCTGACCTGAAAAAAAATCTCACTGAGATCCCCTTTCCAGATGATTTGAAATTGTGTCAAGTTGACACTTAAAACTATCTATGATGTAGACTTTAAGGAAAAACTGTGCTTGAAGAAAAATATCTTTTTAAAATTTATATATTTTTATTTCATTTTACGTTCCAATCATTGTTCTCCCCCACACCTCTTCCTGTCCCCCACCTCTCCCTCAGATAACCCCCTATCCACTCCTCCCAATGACTAAGGTCTCTGATAGGGAGTCAATAAAGTCTGGCACATTAAGTTAGGGCAGGTGCAAGCTCCCCCTGCCACCCAGCATTAAGGCTAAGCATGGCATCCCACCATGGGGAATGAGCTCCTATAAACTAACTCCTGCACCAAAGATAGATCTTGGTCCTACTGCCAGGGGCCTCACAAGTAGTTCAAGCTTCACCGTTGTCTCCCACATATGGAGGGCCTACTTCAGTCCCATGAAGGTTCCACAGCTGTCAGTCTAGAGTTCATGTGTGAGAAAAAGACCTTAGTACTGTGTTTTGTAAACATAGAATAGGGGATATGCAGGAAATGTTTCACTTCTCTGCTGGTTATATTCTGAATTGTTAAATTTTAGTAAGATTGTATTAACAATTTGTTAGTAACAGAGCTCTTTTTGTATTTCAGAGCTTCCATATGGAGCTGAACAAGGAAGTTTATTCTTATGAAGAGACCCTCTGTTAAGCTACCCTTTTTATAGGCTTATAGCCACCCAGCACGAGTCATATTAAGCTCATTTTCTCTTCAAATTTCAAATACATATTATTGCAAAATAGTGTTTGTCCTGATACTGTTGGGTTTTTGAGTCAAGGAGTGGTTATGTATCTCAAGGTGCCTTAGCATGTGATAGTACTGACTCAACATTTCAAGTACTGACATTGCATCATGCTCACCTTCATCACTGCATTTAGGTACATTTTATGGTACTCAAATCCTTAACTGATAGTAGACTTACTACGTTCTAGTAATCATTTGTTTTTACATAAATATATAGTAAGAGCTTTATATGTAGAAAAAACAAGAGGTGGATCAGATTTTTTTCAGTGTTGCACTGATAAAATAATATGATCTTGTAAGTTGAACTAACCTATGGAGGCACTGCCAAATCTTGGGAAACGCGATTTAATTGTTATGTGGATTCTGGTTTTAAACTGAATTCTGGGTAAAAAATCTTCACCACAAATAAGAATGAAGGAATCTTTGAACACAATCCCAGTTCTTTGAGTATACCATTTCACAAAAGAAAAGGATGCTTATAAGGCTGAAATTTGTGAACTGACCAGGGACTATATTTGAAAAGTTCAGAACTCGTACACAATACAGTAAAAACATGGGAATCCCCTGTTAGCTACAGGTAAACTTTCATTTAAAAATATGATTGTATGAGGAGGTATAAAAACATGTGTCAAGGACCTAATGTGGAGGTTCAAGAACAATTTACAAATCAGTTCTCTCTTTCCATACTGGAAACTGGGGTTCATACTCAGGTCATTGGGCTTGCATTACAAATCCCTTTACTTGCTAAGCATTTTGCTGCTTTGACTGTCTTAATTTTTGTCAGTGTTACGGCTTGTGGGAGTGGGAGGGGGCAAGATCAATGATCAAATCTGAATTTAGTAAGAAGATTTTAAAAGTAAATTCCAAAGTTAAGTAACTTAACTGCCTTGGTGTAGTAGTGTAGTAGACAGTTTTTAAATTTTGAATGGGATATTAGACTCCAAATTTCAGCCAAGAACTAAGTCTAGTTTAGATTAATTTTTATGCAATGTTATTCTAAGTCAAGCATCCTCTGGGAGCATATTAGAATTCTCTACTCAAGACCTACCCAGCAGTTGACACTTGAGCAGTGTGCTTCAGGGGTTCATTTACACACTCCATATTAAAAGTACTGATATCTCAGTGTTACAGAATGAGAATTGCTGAGATCATTTAATGGAGAGGAGGGTTACTATAATTGCTGCTGATCATCTCTTAAAGAAGAAAAATTGCTACACCTGAGTTGTAAGCCCAAATACCATTATTTATAATAATTGTCATTGGTGATAGAAGGTACCATAATTTAATATAAATTCTTTTTGGTTTTGTTTTTATACAAAAAATATAAGTGAAAAGTTCACATTTTAAGTGTAAATTGATCATTAGCTATTTTCCCTAGAATTTCTGTAAGTGTGATGAGAAGTATGGGGAAGAATTTCTCTGTAAAGATCATCAGGCAGTGCCTAGGGCTGGTGGTGGGCATGAATTTAAGTAGCTCTGAGAACCACATACTACAGGAAGAGAATGATTGTGATGTCAAAGGGAACTGGTGGTTGGAATGCTTGGCCTATTGCAATCAGACAACTGTCTTCATAAAGCATACACCCTAGTTGAAAGCTAGTATCATGTGGATTTTATACATTTTCCTAATTAAAAATATGTGGTAACAATTTCCGGGAAAACTAGTTGTAATAATTTCACAAAGACAGAGAAAAGGTACTCTTTTGAGGCAGTTTTCAGTTGTATAACTGTTTATATAGTTCTATAGCCTAGAGAAAAAAAAATCTACTGAGATTGGTAGTTGTAGCTGATGGCTTCCTGTTGCCAATTTGGAGGCACATAACTATAATCAGAGATCATTAAAATTAGTGGAGTGATGTAGAAACCAAAACCCCAAATTCAAATATCTAAATTATGATATAAATTGGAATATAGAATGAGTAAGTTGTCAAGTTATATAAAACATTCATATTTATTTATGCCAATGTGGATACATACAGATTTATGATATACTTTGTGTCGCAATCCAATATTTATTTATTTTATTGTTCATATTGCTATAATTTGATAATTGAGACTTTTTTCTTCCTTTGGCATACCTCCATCATTATTGGGGTGTTTGTGTGTGTCTGTTTATGGGTCAATATTTAGCGGAATGGTATGTCAATGTTTGGCATTGTAAGGAGTTCTCAAACCTCTTCTAAAGTGTCATTCTTATTTGTGTCTATTAGAAATGAATGCATGTCCCCTTTGCTCTGTATCTTCACAAATGACTGATACTAATTTTAAAAAAAACAATTGGCCATTCCTATTTTTTTCTACTTGTATAACTAGGATACTGTCTAGTTTTGTTTTTGTTTGTCATATTGACTCAAACGAGAGACCTGGGAAGAAACATTTGTTCAAGAACTACCTTTGTTGGATGGCCTTTGGGCAGCTGTGTGGAATCTTTTCTTGACTGATGATTGATAAACAAAAGGTCTAGGCCCCTGTGGGTCACACCACGCCTATGTAGGTGAGCATGGGCTATATAGAAAATGTAGCAGAGTGAGACAGAGCAGAAGCCACCAGGCAGCATTCATTCATGATCTCTGAGGCAGATTCCACCTCCATATTTCTGTCTTGAAATACCAGGGGAAAGTTTTGCCACTAATCTCCAGACTCTGCATTGACAATTCTTTTTCTTCTTATATTTTTATTATTTAAGACAATATTTAAATTTAATTGTGTTTTGATCATATTTTTCCACCCCACAAGTCCTTCAAAATCCTCTACCCTTCCTTACCCACCCAACTTTAAATTCCTTCTTGAAACAAACAAGCAAACGAAAACCAATTCTAAGAAAGTATGTAGTGATACTTTGTTTTAATTTTATGTCTATATTTTGAGAAGACATTAATTTTAGATTGTTACTTTTTCTAACATTTATGCTATATTTTATTATTTTTATTTCCACAGGTACCTTATTTTAAACCTTTGTTTTAGTAGAGCTAAAGATTACCAAAACTTTGCTCTTATTTATAAATTTCATCTTTAATTTGTAAATGAGTTCTCTTAACATTCCTTAAGAAGAGATTTTGTTTGCATCTGTAGTCCTGTTCATTTACCCAGATGCTCCACTTCCAGAATTCCATTGGTTTGTGTTTTCTTTACTGTCTCTATTTCAGTTTTCAAGTCAAACTATTTGAGCTGTTTGCTTCACCTGTTTGATTGTCTATTCTTGGGTGTTTTTTTTTTAAAGAAGATTAATTGTTTTCTTCCAATTTTCTGTTTGTCTTTTCTTCCATTTCTTTAATGGAGAATTTCATTTCCTCTTTAAGGTTCTCTCTCATCTTTATAAAGTTATATTTAAGGTGTTTTTCTTCTGCTCCTTCTGGGTTAGGATGATCAGGTCTTCCTGTCATATGACCACTGGGTTCTTATACTTCTCATCCAATTCTATAAGGGCGTTTTTTACATGTTGTTTAAGGGACTCTATTGCTTTCATAAAGTCAATTTTTCCACTTCTTCTGTCTTAGGGTGTTCAAATACTTCTGTTGTAAGATCATTGGGTTCTGGTGTTTTCATGTTGCCTTTCAGGTTATTGGGTGAATTCTTGCCTTGGCGCCTGCCCATCTCCTCCTATCGATCCTATCCAATGGGTCTTCTAAAACTGGATCAGGTTTCCCTATTGGCCAAGGGTTGCGCCTACCAATTGCCCTTGCTCTGTTTCCTGGTTCCTGCCACAGGCCAAGAACCCTCTCACCCCTCCGAAGGTCTTCAGGATCAGGACCAGACTCCCCGTTTGCCAGTGACCTTGCCAACAAGGGGCCTACCTCTTTGATCCAAGCGCAGTGGGATGTCTGCTCTCCTTATTGCGCCCCTTCCCCGCCTCCTACGTGCCTCTCCAGCTGTGCCGGTCCCCGCTGCTGCCTCGCCGGACCCCTCTGGTCCCCGCCGCTTGCCTCTGCCTCCACGCAGGTCCCCGCCGCTTGCTTCTGTCGCCGCCGGTCCCCCAAAGCCTATTTTTGATTGCAGCGCTGTGTCGCTCTGCCGCCACAGCGACTGCGCGCCGCTCCGCCGCCGCAGCGACTGCCTTTTTGGTTTTTCAAGACAGGGTTTCTCTGTGTTTTTGGAGCCTGTCCTGGAACTAGATCTTGTAGACCAGGCTGGTCTCGAACTCACAGAGATCTGCCTGCCTCTGCCTCCCAAGTGCTAGGATTAAAGGTGTGCGCCACCACTGCCCAGCGGCTATGTATTTTCTAAATTTGTTTTTATCCTGGAATATCCTGTTTTCGCCATTGATGGTGAACAAAAACTTTGTTGGGTATAGTAGTCTGGGCTTACATCCATGGTCTCTTAGTTTCTGCAGTACATCTATCCAAAACCTTCTGGCTTTCATGATTTCCATAGAGAAGTCAGGTATAATTCTGATAGGTTTACCTTTATAAGTTACTTGACCTTTTTCCTTTATAGCTCTTAATATTTTTTCTTTATTCTGTATGTTTTGTGTTTTGATTATTATATGGCAATGAAATTTTTTTTTTGATCCAGTCTATTTGGTGTTCTGTATGCTTCTTGTACCTTCATAGAAATATCCCTTTTTAGGTTGGGAAAGTTTTCTTCTATAATTTTGTTGAATATATTTTCTGGGAGTTTGAGCTATAATTCTTCTCCTTCTTCTACCCTTATTATTTTTAGGTTTGGTCTTTTTATGGTGTCCCAGCTTTCCTGGATGTTTTGTGATGAGAATTTTTTGGATTTGCTGTTTTCTTTGATCACTGAATTTCTTTTCTCTATAGTGTCTTCAGCATCTGAGATTCTTTCTTCTATCTCTTGTATTCTGTTAGTTATGCTTGTCTCTGTAGTTCCTGTTTGTTTACCCAAATTTTCCATATCCAGCCGTCCTTCGATTTGTGTTTTCTTCATTGCCTCCATTTCATTTTCCAAGTCTTGAACTGTTTCCATTACCTGTTTGATTTTTTTTTCTGGCTTCCTATGGTATCTTTTGGAGATTTATTCATTTCTTCAAACTTTTTGTTATTCTGCTCATCCATTTCGTTAAGGGAGTTTTTCACATCCTGTTTAAGGGACTCTACCACTTTCCTAATGTCTAGTTCTTCTACTTATTCTGGAGTAGGGTGTTCAAGTCTTCCTGTTGTATGTTCACTGCATTCTGGCGTTATCATGTTGTTTTTCAGATTGTTGGAGGAATTCTTGCATTGGCACCTGCCCATTTCTTCCTTCAAATGCTCTCTGATGGATCTTCTGGTATAGGATAAGGAATACTTGCTGGCCAGGGACCTCACAGACAAAAGGGCAGGCTTGCTGTGTGCAGGCTCAGTGAAACAAAGGAACTCCTGTGCAGTTGCACTCACCACTTTGTCCCTAGGCCCTCAGCCCAAAAGCAGGCTTAGTTGGAGGATCCTATAACCACCCCCCACAGGGAAGGGGTGCCTGGGAGCAAGCTGGGACAGGATAAGAAGAGTAAGGCAATAGCCAGGGAGAGAAGTCCCTGCTGAATGACCATAAATTTTAGGAGGTTGAAGGGTGTCTTTGCTCCCTTTCTGGGCCATTCACCAGTTGGTCGGGTACACACTCACCTCTTCGATGGATCTTCTGGTAGAGGATCAGAGCCACTTGCTAGCTAGGGACCTTCCAGACAAAAAGCAATAATTTTTTCTATAGTGAATAATATTTTGGTGGATTAGTCATGGAGTCACTGGAGTTGCTACACTGTCATTGTTAGCAGCTCTTCTAAAATGTTGGAATGGTGAATTTCTTTCACATATGCTTTACAGTAAGAAGGGGAATTCTTCAATTTCTTGGTAAATAACTAATTCCAGAGAAGGAATAAATTAATACAAATTAAATTAAGTTGAATAAAGAAAATTCAACTCTCCTTTAATGGGAGAATTACAAACTTCAAGACTGTTTAAACGTAGTGTTCCCAGGGATGTGATTTTCTTACAGAAATAACCAGTTGAAGTTTCTTCGTGAACTTTGTTCTCAACTGACACAACTGCCATGAGGAATTTATGTGACTCTTATGAATCATTGTCCATTTGCTTGCATTTACTTCAGTGTCAGTGTCTTAATTCCTGGTGATTTACATTGTCAGCATCTCTCCTTAGGCCCTGTAGATTAATCATTCAGCAATCAGAATCAGTCATGATGGTTAAGACAACAGAAATTAATAGAAATCTTTAATCATAATAGCTTCTGTCTGCAAAGAAGTGTGGATTTTCCCCATTGAGTATGGTTTCTACAATGATATCTTATTCTGTTAAATCCCTGGCTTAAACCTTTTAGTGCATTGTTATTGTTATTAAAGTAATGTTCAATTTTGTTATATAGACTAAAAGGCTCTTCTTGATTTTGGCTCTCTGTAGGTTTTCACTATGTAGCTTGCATATGCTTCTACTTTACTCCCTGTTCTCTGTCTCTTCGTGTCCGTTAAACTTCACTTTTTCCGTTCCTGTTTTCTTTATCTTTCCCTCCATTTTTCTATCACACAGAACAAGCTGTAGTTCATTAGAGATCTTTTAACTACTCTTGCTTTGCCTTGGCTGTCTATCATCTGTTTTTCATAGAACAAAATGCAATTTCTTTCAGACAGCCTTATGTGAGGCAAAGTCATTTTCCCTTCATACATGTTTCTATTGCTGGTGATGTGTTCAACCTTTTAAAGTCAATATACCCTTTAGGTGAACAATGCCATTTCTCTTTGCAATTTAAAATCTTTGCCTTTTCAATTGTACTGTGACATATAATGTGTTTCAAAAACATTCCTCACTCACCCTTTGAAGTCCTATCACATCCGGTCCGAAAGATGTTGCTTGCTATCACACTTGTCTCTTTGGAAATCACTGCTCTAGGAAGGTAAATTTTCGTTTGAGAAGTACTGAAGAACAACGCTAGAAAACTACTTTGTGATTATGTTTGCAATGGCATTTCTTCCCAGGGATTCAGAAAAACTAAGGGCAGAAGAGAAGGCTCCATCCTTAGCAAACTGCTGTGACATTTGACCAGCCAATTTTCTACTTCTGCTACTATGGGGCATGTCACACATGATTATTTGTCTTTCCTACTCATCTTTCACATGCAAAAATTTAACTAGTGTCATATTTCTTGAAGCATGTTTGAAGTACACTATAATGGCCCCATGTTATATAAGAGTATGGACCATGACTAGATGTGCTTAGGATGCATTAGCTCAAGCAGTATGTAGTAGGTTTCTTTCACTCATACTGTAACATTCAAATAGCATGAACAGTCCTCCTGCAGGGAATTTAGTATGTTTTTATTTTAAACTTGTATTAACCTTGGTTAATGTTTCTTCTAGAACTAGTCTTTTGTTTGTTTGACTGGTAGTTTGGGTTATGGGGATTAAATCCAGGGCATTTTTTTTTTTATGCTGAGCAAGGCTCTGGCACTGAGCTCTAACCTGTACCCCATTTGTCCTCTTGAACGTAGCTGAAAAGTTAACTTGTGGGATCACTTTTCAATTCTAACATATTTTCATGAATTTGGTGACACTCTGTCCCTATGCATGGTTTTGACTCTTTTATAAAGCAACCCTGAGCATTTATTTATCACTGCTTCATTAATGATTGTTATTAACACACCCTATAAAGCTGTGATATATGATTTTCACAATTAAACTCTTTGTATCTTCCCAAGTGACTCTATAGCTTTGGAATGCAGCATTTGGAGGAGACTGACTAGCTTTGACTAGTTGTTTCTGTGTTTGTAATTAGTTATGCAATCTAGGAGGTCATGTTGAAAAACTTTCTGGAGAAAATGCTCTGGGAAATCACCTACAGAAATATGGAAATTTTGACAATGCACATGAACTCGGATTGCCTGAGGGCTTGTGTTTCCTCTCCTAGATTTAGAAAGATTAGGCACAGAGAAACAGAGCAGGCTTTCTTCTGAAACACCAAGTGCCTTATCGCCACAAGTGCTGGTTTTAAAGGCTAACAACTGAGGAGGCCTAAGAAATGTCAACAGTGTGAGAATAGACTGCTTCTCATGAGCAGGGGAATCAGACTGGATTTCCTGGGTGGGGGTAGGAGAAGTGGAGGTCTAAGAAAAGTCTTTAGTAACACAGTCCTTTCATTCTGAACTGTAATTACCTATAGGGCTAGTTGAACAAAATAATCTAACAACCCTGGGGAAGTGGCCTTATCGATTTTTCAATTGTGTTTATTGTTTTTTTTTCAGAGTTCCATACAATGTGTTTTGGCTGCCCCCCCTACTCTTTCTCAATTCATTCCCCCACTTCCTACCTACTTAACTATTTGTCTTCTAAAAAAAAAAACCTTTCTTCAAAGACAAGATCTCCTGAGTAAATTGGGAACATAGGGACCTTTGGGGAGGATTGAAGGGGAGGGAACAGGCAGGGAGGGGAGCAGAGAAAAATGTAGAGCTCAATAAAAATCAGCCAACTAATCAATAAATAAAAAGAAAATAAACCCAAAAACCTTTCTTCAAGACCAAATTTGAGTGCCCAGATAACCTTGAATGTGTGTTCTTCAACTGGAGAGAAGTCAACTTCCCAGACCTACACTCTTTAAAATAAAATTGTCTCTTTTTTTTTCCAGTAGCTAGCAGTGGTCAATAGCTCCCAGACATAGAGGAGAACTGTGTGCTCAGCTCCCATCTCCATTCTGGGATTTGATCTGAATTGGACTTGCAAGTTTTCTTTTTCATAGTATGTCAGTTTCTGTGTGTTTATATGTACATCTGCCCTACTGTGTCCAAATGTTTCCTTTATTCATCTACCACCTCAGACTCCTAAACTCTTCTTTCTTTGTCCTCTTCCCCAATGATCTCTGAGATTTGGGAGGGTTAGGATGGGGTACAATTGTTCCCTTTCGGGCTGAGCATTCTATTGTCTCTTATTCTCTGCACCTTGGCCAGTTGTGGATCACTATGCTAATCACCATTTACTGCAAATCAAAGATTTTTAGGTGGGGGATGAGAGATATATTGATTTATAGGTATAAGGATAAGTCATTAGGAGTCAGTTTAATACTATATCCATTTAGCAGCATAATAGTAGTAAGTGCTCACCTAGGGCCTATGACTGCTATCTATATATTCTTAGTCTAAAAATGGTGCTAGGTATGGTGTTTATCTTTTGGAGTGAACCTTAAATCCAATAAAAACGTGATTGGTTACACCAAAACTATTTGTATTACGATTGCACCAATGACCATGTATTATGCTAATCATTGTTGTAGCTCAAAGGGCTCATAGATGGGTATGATTGATGATTACTTTTTTTTCTTTCTGTAGGATAAATAGCGCCTTCCAGCATATAAAATCCAGCCACCAGGGATGAAATATTTAGGTCATTACCAACTTGATTCTGCCATGTTCTAAGACTCAAGTATGGGTATCTTCAATAATAGGGTCAATGGAAATAAAAGGCCACAAGTTATAAATTTTAAAATATATATGGAATCTATGCTCTGAAGTCTATGAGTACATGATTGGGACCTCAGTTCTGTTTCATTGCTGTGTGTGTGTGTGTGTGTGTGTGTGTGTGTGTGTGTGTGTTGTAGTAAAACCACACAGCCTTCATTTCTATGGATTTGTCAGTCCTGAGATCAGATAGAGCAAGTTTTCTTATTACTTTTACTTTCTTATTACTTATTTCTTTTTCTGCACCCTGTTTCCCTTTTCCTCTTCGTTGTTCTTCAGGAGTTTCTTACCTATTCTTGGATCTTTACTGTAACCTGTAAATTTTAGATTCAACTTGTCAAATTTCTTATAAGTCTCTGTTGGGATTTGTATTAGAATCATTAAATCTTTATAAGAATTTTATAAGAAATAACATATTCACACAAGGATTCTATCCAGAGAAATTTATCTCCATTTACATATGACTTAATGATTATATTTGAATAAAAATTTATAATTGCCTGTAAAACTGCACTCCTACATTAATAACTTTATTTTAAGGAAGTTAAATTTTCAATACTGAAATCTATTAGCATATTGTGATTTTTGCTATTATATACATTATTTTTTAATTAATTATATGTTGTTCAATATGCTAAATATTTTATAAGATGCTCATTCTTTGCATTATGTTTTAAATATTTATTTATATCTTAAGTTTTAACATTTTAGAAATGAAAATAAAATCACATTCTTTCTTTTCTGTTTTCTTCCCTTCCATGTCCTCTCCTCGTGACTGCCTCTCAAATTTATGGTCTCTTTTCCTTAATTATTATTGTTACAAGCCTGCACTCACAGACACATACATATATAAATGCAATCTTCCAAGTCCATTTAATGTTGATTGTATATGCATATGGTTTCAGAGCTCTCCATTTAATATTGGCCATCAATTAAAAGGGTCATCCCAGGGGAAAACTAATTCTCTCAGCATTTTTTTTAGCAGGCTGAGGCTCTTTGTTTAGGGTGGAACCCTATGATAGTTCCCTTTTTCATGTTAGCATACTGATTGGTATTGTCCTTGTCCAGGTCTTATTTAGGAAGCCATATTGTTGAAGTATCATGGGTGAAGCTTCCCTTTCATTTCTAGAAGACACACTAAGTCTCACAGCAGATTTCCTGGTTTTCTGGCTCCTACAATCTTTCCTCCTCCTCTGGATGATGCTCTCTAAGCCTTTGGAGCAGGAGTTGTGCTGTAGATGTATATATTGGGGTTAGACATCCCACAATCACTTGTTCACTAAATTTGAGTAGCTGTGGTTTTCTGTAATGGTCTCTCTCTCTCTGTTGCAAGAAGATTTTTTGATGAAGGATGATTGTTACGCTTATTTGTAATAATTAGAATTCACTTAGGAACTGTATTGATTTACTAAAGTGGTAGTAGTATATTTTCCTCTATGGTGCATGACCTCAAGTGCTCAGGTATTTTCTTAGCTTTTGAGTCCCAAGAATGATTTCCCTTCTGTTGAGCAGGAGGACTTAAATCTAATTAGAGAGCTGTTGGTTACAGCCAAGATGTAAGTGCTTCTCGCTCACAAAAAAAAAAAAAAAAAAAAAACCTGACATGGAGGCTTATTATTCATTATGAAGGATCAGCCTATAGCTTAGGCTTGTCCCACTAGCTCTTATGACCTGATTTAACCAATTTAATTTACATTAATCTATGTTTTGCTTCATGTTTTTTTTTACCTTTCATCTTATACCTCCTGTTTTTTCTCCATGTCCCCTAGTATTTGTCACATACCTAGATTCGTCTCTCTCTCTCTCTCTCTCTCTCTCTCTCTCTCTCTCTCTCTCTCTCTCTCTCTC
>NW_004949132.1:1065924-1074990 GCF_000317375.1 Microtus ochrogaster
TCTCTCTCTCTCTCTCTCTCTCTCACTCTGTCTGTCTGGAAGTCCTGCCTAACCTCTTTCTGCCTCTCTTTCTGCCTAGCTATTATCCATTCGGCTCTTTGTTAAAGCAATCAGAAGACACCTTGGCAAAGATTCTTCTTCACAGTGTCCAAAGAGATTATTCCTCAATACTTAGCAATATTTTGCCAAACTAGTCATGGTGGTGCTTAGGTGTCACAGCTGGGCAGCTGGGTTTGTTGTCTCCCTCCCTTGGCTGCTCGCAGGGTAGCTTCTGGTACTATGAGAACTAGTCCTCAGCATGCAGGCTTTCAGATCTGATTCTGCTTGGATCATTCAAGTCCTGTGTCTTAAGGGCATAGTGTTCTCTCTTTTTATTTATTTTTATTGAGCTCTACTTTTCTCTCTGCTCCCATCCCTGCCTCTCTCCTCCCTCCTTCCCTCCTTCAACCCTCTCTGATGGTCCTATGCTCCCAATTTACTCAGGAGATCTTGTTTTCTACATCCCATATAGATTAGTTTCATGTATGTCTCTCTTAGGGTCTTCATTGTTGTATAAATTCTCTGTGACTGCAATTTGTGGGCTGGTTTTATTTACTTTATGTTTTAAAACGACTTATGAGTGAGTACATGTGATAATTGTTTTTCTGTGTCTAGGTTACCTCACTCAAAATGATGTTTTCTAGCTCCATCCATTTGCCTGCAAAACTTAAGATGTTATTTTTTTCTGCTGTGTAGTATTCCATTGTGTAAATGTACCACATTTTCTTTATCCATTCTTCAGTGGAGGGGCATTTAGGTTGTTTCCAGGTTCTGGCTATGACAAACAATGCTGCTATAAACATAGTTGAGAACAGGACATAGTGTTTTCAACAAGAGGGACTTGCCTTCAACATCTGTGAGACAACCAATGTCAATGTCAATACCCCATATTGTTTTGGAATTCTCTTGGACTCCCCTTACCAAGAACTCAAAAGGGAGTGTTTCATCCTTGGTACTTGGGATTTTGATAGACAATCTATCATGAAAGAAATATTGACAATCTGGTTGGAGAAATTTTCATTTAAACTACAGAAGTACACACACACACACACACACACAATTTTAGGTAAATAATCATTGTCTTAGTTAGGGTTTCTTTTGCTGTGATGAAACACTATGACCAAGAAACAAGTTGAGGAGGAAAGGGTTTATTTGGCTTATACTTCTTTACCACTGTTCATCATCAAAGGAAGTGAGAACAGGAACTCAACCAGGGCAGGAAACTGGAGGCAAGAGCTGTTGCACAGGCCATGGAGGTGTGCTGCTTACTGGCTTTCTTCCCATGGCTTTCTCAGTCTACATTTTTATAGAACCTGGGACCACCAGTCCAGGGATGGCACATCCCAAAATTTACTGGGTCCTTTCCCATCAATTATTAATTAAGAAAATGTCCTATAGGCTTGCCTACAGTACAATCTTGTGGAGGTATTTTCCAGTTGAGGCTCCCCCTTCTCAGATGATGCTAGATTGTATAAATTTGATAGATAACAAGCCATCATATTATGTCTTTTTTCAAGCATCCTTGCTGTTATTTTTCCCTCTTCTCCTTCATCCTTATTTGTATTGAGCATCCTCTTTCCATTCCAGTGAAGGCCTCCCTGATTTCCTCATCATATCGTTTGTATAGTGTTATTCTTCACTGTAGTGCTCCTCCCCATGTTTCTCCCCTCTATAGTATCACTTAACTTTCCTAGTTTCTAAATTTGCTACAGGTTTTATAGTCACATCTGAAATTTTAGAGCTAGGAATCACAGAAGAATGAGAGCAGGGGCTAGTCAACTTTCTGTGTCTGGGTTAACTTAATATATTTTCTGGTTCTATCATTTTCCTTCCATATTTAAATTTTACATATGACTAATATTTCATAATGTAGATGTTCCACATTTTTGTTACCCATTCATCAATTGAAAGCTATTTAGGTTATTTCCTTGTTCTAAGTAATGTGAATAGATTATCAATGAACAAGACTGAACAAGTATCTGGAGTAGGATATCATGTCCTATGCTCATATGCCAAAAAACTGTATAGCTTGATTATAAGGTACGTTCTTGTCTGCATGTGCTGCACACTTAAATGCATGTCGTGCCTGCAGAGATTAGAAGAGATGTAAGATCTGTAACTGGAGTTACAGAGTGTTGGGAGCCTCCATGTATCTTCTGAGAAGTGAAATTTGATCCTCTACAAGAGTAAATAAGTGATCTTAAACACTGAACCATTTCTGTGGTCTCTTCTTTTCATTTTCTTTGTTGATAATTTTATCTTTTATAAGCATATTATTTAAGAGCTAGTTTTCTGTCAGAAACACCAAATAAATATGAGTGTCTGAAGTCAATAGTAGTTTGTCATTTAATGGAAAGTGCAATGTACATTTTCAGAGGGACTACCTTTTGAGCTGGTGATCTGAGGACACAGGGTGCTTTTTTCTTAAAGTCTAAGCATGTCCTAAGGTTTGGCTTCCAGATAAATGAGTGTGCAAACACATCCATTTAACTACTGTGACTAAAGTGGCAGAAATCATTTACACTCACATTTTCTTACTGAAACTTGACTTCATGATTCCACCCAAGTGTGAGGTTACTGGGAAATTGCTACACTCTGGAACAAAAGCATAGGTCTTTCTCAACACCAAACCAGCAAACTGTGTTACTAAATGAACTAGCAGCATCATTCTTCTTCGCTTTCTTTTTTTTTTCCTTTTTGACCTGATGACTTTATTTCTATGACTTGCTCACTGTATCTTTGAATGAAAGTAGCAGAAGTAGTATCTCTGCTCTCCTCCTCATTTTAAAGGAAACATTTTAAGGTTTAAAATATATAGAATGGTATTTCTTATAGGGTTTGCTAGATAATTTTATTAGGTTAGCAAAATTCTTTCATTTGGTAAGATTTTAAAAATTATTTTCTTACATTTTTTGATATATAATTACATCATTTTACCTTCCCTTTCTTCTTACAAATTTGCCAAGTATTCCTCCTTTCATTTACAATAAAAATTTCAAGATTCATCTGAGTTGTGGTATAAATCAGCATTTCATTCTTATTATAAGTGATTAATATTCCATTGTTTTTCTAAATTTTCTTTATCTTTTCATCAATTATATTTGAGTCATCTTCAGTCATTGCTTATTAGAAATAACTATAATTTCTATAAACAAGCTTTCACTTGAATGCTTCTTTGCAATACACATAGGTACATTTACCTCAGACTAAAATTATTAAGTCATGTGATAACTATTTTTTCTGAAAAACCATTTAATTCTTTTATATTATCAGTGATAATGTGTATAGAATTGGGGAAAGGAAAAGAAGGAGCATAGTGAAAAATGATGTGAACATAATGCTCATATATAAAATTTCCCCAAAGCTTCATCTCTCTCAAATCCTTACTAGAAATTGTTACATGTTATTTTATGAATGGAGATAGCCTTAGTTAATAGGAAATAATTTGTGTTTTAATTTGCATTTTCATGTGATAACTATTTTTTTCTGAAAAACCATTTAATTCTTTTATATTATCAGTGATAATGTGTATAAAATTGGGGAAAGAAAAAGAAGAAACATAGTGAAAAATGATGTGAACATAATGCTCATATATAAAAATTTCCCCAAAGCTTTATCTCTCTCAAATCCTTACTAGAAATTGTTACATGTTATCTTATGATTGGAGATAGCCTTAGTTAATAGGAAATAATTTGTGTTTTAATTTGCATTTTCTTTTTTAATGTTAATTATAACACTGCTTGGTCCATTAGGTCTAGCTTCTTATTGGCTAACTCATATTAATTTAACCCATTTTTATCAATCTGTATATCGCCACGTGTTAGTGGCTTACTGGCAAATTTTCACATGTCTGACTCTGGCAGTTCCATGGTATCTGTCTGACTCTGCCTTCTTCCTCCCAGAATTCTGTCCAGTTTTCCCTGCCTACCTAAGTTCTGCCCTGTCAACAGGCCACTGCAGTTTCTTTATTCATTAATGATAATCACACACATAGAGGGGACTCCCACATTCTCCTTTTCTGTTTAAATAGAAAGGAAGATTTTAACTTTAACATAGTAAAATAGCATATAACAAGACAGTTATCAAGCAAGAATTACAGTTATGATGTTTATATCTACTTTATGTTTTATCATAACTAAGGAAAACTATAACCATAAATTCTTCAAATCAAAGACTCCAGAAAGATATGATATTACCTAAGTAAACAGGAAGTGCATTGCAAGCAACTTCCAAAATTCTAGAATTGACAGAGACATCTAGCTACCTGGACAGTCACCCAAAGTTCTTCTGTACCATTGGAGCATCCATCTTCATATAGTTAAAATTGTAGTCAAGTTAGTTAGATTTTCTAGATTTATAGAGATATATTTCAGTTAGATAGATATTGTTCATATCTTTCATAGACCTTCAGAATATGGCATTTAGAATGTTTAAAAACTTAAGACTTTTCATGACAGTGAGACACATCTGCTCCTGGCAGCACAAGCTACTTCAAGAGGAAGATGGACATCGAAGTGGCTCCTTATGGAGTTAGTTAGCCATTTGGGCAAGAAACTGCTCTTGCCTGAACATGAAGGACGTGAAGAGAAATGACTGCTGAACTAACCTAAAGGTGAGATGATCCTTTGGGGTTCCTGCTTCATGAAAGAGTCTGCTAGACATTCTGCAGGATAAAGAAGAAAGTGATTGGCAAACTGCCAATATAGTTAGACCTGTCTTTAAAATTTCCTGCATTGTGGAAAAGTCTGCTGGATACTATGGGCCTGTAAGTTAATTTGCATTTTCTAATGCCTAATAATGCTTCACATTTCCTCAGGTTCTTTTTAGACTATTACAGATCTTCTTTGCCCATTTTTAAATTAAGGGAGTATTCATTTTGCTATAGGACTGTAAGTTTTGTTTACATATTCCAATATATACACCTAATTATGTATCCAATGGCACTGAAAGAGATGTTCAAACAAAATACACAGTATTAATAAAAGTTTCCTTTCTCTATGAGTTTTCATTTCATTTCCTTGATAATGCCTTTTGGAACAGCGACATCTTCAACATGATAAAATCAATTCATAATTAGTTGTGTATTACTTGAGAATTTAATGTCATTTTTAAGGTCACAGAGTTTGACTTTAATATTTTCTTTTAAGAAACTTTAGTTTTGGCTCTGGTGTGAGATCATTAACTGACTTTGACTTGTTTTTTTGTGTATGAATGTAGAAGTTTATTCTTTTCCCATTGAAACAATTTTCACAGCATCCTTTGTTGATAAGACTATTATTTCTCCCATTGGATTGTCTTGAATTTTTTGTGGAAAATCATCAGATGATAAACGTGAGATCTACTTCTGTTTTGGCAGCCACATCCCATGGAATAGCAGGCTGTACTAGTAGAATATTGTGTTAGTCTGCATGGGTTTATAGTAAGTTTTGAAATCAGAAATATTTGTCTTCCCATGTTGTTTTACATTTTGGTTTATTCTTTGTTAGCTCACATCTGTTGTTGTGCTAACTCTTGTAGCTTTTTCATTTAGAGTACTGAATTTTCTTATTGCCTGATTTCTAAAGGATCTTATACTCTTAATTTCTTTAAGATAATTTATATCTAATTTCTTGAATTCTTTGACCACATTTGAAATGGATTATTGTAAAAATTTTATCGAGTATGTCTAACATTAAACTTTTCTAGAAATAGTTTCCATAATTTCTTTTTTCTTGTGTATGTGCTATACATCTTTTGTTGTCACTTCTTTGCATATCTCCTGTATTCTTAGACCCAAACTGGACATTTTCAGTAATATTAATTAATGTGTCACCACCAGAAGTTATATGGTTGCCCAGCCCAAGTATTTATTTGTTTTTATTTTTAACATCGCTGATGATTATTTCTGCAGTGTGTATTCTTTGCTGTGTGTAACCTCTAACGTCTCCTCTCATTTAGCTAGAAACTGACAAACGTACAGAAATTTCCTCAAATTCCTGGAACCAATTATTCTGCCAGTTTTCACTGAGAATCTCTGTAAGCATTTTGGTGGAACACTTACAATACTCAGACAACTGACAACACTTGCTTTCTCAACTCTAATGAATATGCTAGAGCCTTGCACATCCCTTATGGGTAACTCATTCCTCAGATTGACCTTTTTAGGTTTCTGCTTTTCAGTTTAACATTTGTGCCAACACTTCTCAACCTCCTCAGACAGTCTAAAATTCAAACTAGCCCTGGATGCTTTCATTAGACTTTCTTGGGGGAAAAGTCTTTTTTAGCTTTGGACAAGTCCTGAATCTCATCCAATAAATATAGTTTTCAAGTGAGTGTTCTGGAGAACTAGCAGTCATGTAAAGCCATGACATTTCTCTAGGAATGAGGCTTTGAAGTACTTTTAATCCTATGCTGTCCTTCCAATGCTTGCTTGGCTGCAGCTTTCCCATATGACAGCTAGCTATTAATCTTCAAAGGTATCAAAGCCAGAAAGAAAGGGATAAGAGCACTGTAAGTGAAAACACTTTTCACAAGAATCAACTTGAAAAATCTCTCAGATGGCTGCATGTCTGTTATTTTGCAAGAGTTCTGAAAATGCTGATCCTTGTATTTGGCAGTTTCTTTATTGCTTTACAGAGAAGATAAATTTTCATGATCTTACCATCTAAATATGTTTTATAATAATTTTTCTGCTATCTGTCTTTGGTATTTTTAGTCCCTTAATTATCTCTATTTAAAGGGGTGAGGTGTGAAATATTCCAGAGGCTGGTTCTGAACTCCTGGACTCTAGTCTTCTCAGCAGCTGAGGGGCAGGTGCGAACCATTTTGTACTTACCAGTATCTTTGATGAGTAGTCATAATTATACTTTTATTATTGAAATATGCTTTATTCTACTGTACTGAATATTTTATTGATGATTAAAGAGCATTTAACATCAAATTTTCATTAGTGATTTTAATCTTCTTTAACACGGTCACTTGCCTTTAAAAATCAACTTCATAAAATTTAATTCTTACCCCTTTGCAAACAAAGTACATTTAGATAAGGCTTAAAATACATTCACCCAGTGCCAGGCAAAGCAGTACATTCTTGTAATCTTGGCGCTTGGGAGACTGAGACAGGAGGATGGCCATGAATCTGAAGTCAACAACCTTAATTCCACAGTCTTAGATCGGTCCCTTGATTTTTTTCTAGCCATGTAAATGGCATCACTATTAGGATACATCTATTTTCATTATCCTCAAAGGTTTTCCTATGATTTCTTGTACTCAGTCTCTTACATCCTCAATAATTGATGGCATTTATGAATCTACATTTCAGGTTCTACTATTTCTTCCTTTACCAAAAATGTTGCTATAATTGACTCTTTGACTACACAGTCTTTTAGATCTGGGCACTAAAAGTTTTCTTATTGATCATGAGATTAATCTACATTGTTGCATGTATAAGCATTTTTTTTCCTTTTTATTAGTCTTCCATTGTTCGTATGTTGTGTTAGTTTTTCTTTTCTGTAAGAAAATACTAAAGATGTTCTACTTTCTACTTTTATAGGTTGATTTGTGGTCACTGTTTTGAGGGTTTCCACCCATGACTCTCACCTTAATTTCGACCTGTGGTGGCACCTCATGACAGTAACACAAAGGAGAAAAAATCCATTCACCTAATGGCAGATTATAAAATAAAGTAAAAGAGAATTAAGATACTGAGTTCCATAGTTCTTTTTAACAGCGCCCCTCCAACAAGCAAACACCTTGTCTAAAGTTCACTGTTTAAAGTTTCTGCCATTTTTAATAGTGCCAAGCTGGGAAGCAAGTTTTTAAACTGGAGAACATTCCAGATTGAAACTATAGCAGACACACAAAAAATTGTTCGCTTGTACATTGCCTATAGGACTTTTTGGTTGATTGTGCATTTGGCTGTTAAAAACATAACAGCAATAAACATTTATATTCAATTATCTTAATGCAAATATGTTTTTGTTTTTAAAGTAAATACCTTGGAGCAGATTGTAGAGTCACATGGTATATGTATGTTTAACTTTGTGTAAATAACTCATCATTTTTCCAAGATTAGTAACATTTAATATTTCCACCAGCTTATTGTAAGAGATTTAGTTACTCTACATTGATGTTTGCATTTGATTTTATTAGTCTTTTCAGCTTTTACCTTTCTGATACTTTTATAGTTTTTACTTTTTGAGGATTAGGAGGCATGGCCTTGTTGGATTAGGTGTATTCTTGTTGGAGGAGGTGTGCCCATGGGGGTGTGTTTTGAAGTTTCAAAAGCATATGCCAAGCCCAGTGTCTCTTTATTTCCCTACTTGATTCATATCAGGATAGAAAGCTCTCAGCTATGCTCCAGCACCATGTTTATCTATTTTTCTATTTGGTGATTATGGACTAACTTCATAAAACTCTAGAAGTTCCTAATTGAAGGCTTTCATTGTTAAGAGTCTTTTTGGTCATGGTGTCTCTTCATAGAATTATAAACAGTAACTAAAACACCACTGTAGTACTATTCAGTGTTGAAGTCTTTGGGAAGTCATGAAGATGCTAACCTCATCAATGGATAGTCTATTGATGAAATCACAGCTCAATGTACTATTGGAAGATGGTGGAAATCTTGGTAAGTTGTGATTCCTGGCTTAATGGACATGATTGAGGATTCCCTTGGTCCCCTCCTTCTGTGCTTTCTGGTTACTATGAGGTTAGAAATTTTCATCCCCCCACATGTTCTTCATTTTGGCACCAGAAACAATGAAACAAAATAACCATAATAGTAAACCTTTAAATCTTCTGCTAGAATAAATCTAACCATCCTTTAAGTTGATTTTCTCAGGTATTTTGTTTTATTTGTCATACGATGCAAAAATGATTAACAAAATGGCTTTTCTTATTCCAGGTTATGCAGATTTATTTAATATTATTACTTCCTCTACACACTTTCATGTTTTTACATTTAGACCTACAGTATATCTATAATAGACTTGTTTCTCTGATAAAGCAAATTGTTTCCCCCTTGATTTTCTTTTCTTTCTTTCTTTCTTT
>NW_004949132.1:1075170-1086919 GCF_000317375.1 Microtus ochrogaster
CGGCCTGATAGTTTAGAACATAGGTGGGTGGAGTAAACATAATAGAATGCTAGGAGGAGAGGAAGTGAGACAGATGCCATGCCTCTCCTCTCCAGGGCAGATGCGATGAAGCAAGCCGCCAGGTCAGACATGCTGAATCTTTCCCGGTAAGACTGGTGCTACATAGATTACTAAATATGGGTTAGGCAAGATGTGAGAATTAGCCATTAAGAGGCTAGAACTAATGGGCCAAGCAGTGGTTAAATGAATACAGTTTGAGTGTTGTTATTTCGGGGCATAAGCTAGCCAGGAGGCTGGGAGCTGGGTGGCAGGAACACAGCCCGTAGCTCCTACTACAGGCTGACCTTGAACTCACAGAGATCCACCTGCCTCTGCCTCCTGATCCCCCTTGATTTTCATGCTCTGCTTCTTTCTGTGTGTATATGTCTGTGTGTGCATGTACACAAACACACTCAAAGGCGTGCATACTCGGGGTTGAAAGAAGTTGTTTCTCTTCATTGTAATCATTGTCATAATTAAGGAACTAGAATGTGAATCTGTTTTGGACTCTATTCAATTCCATTAGTGCATTTTGCCATTCTGAACAATAGCACTCTGTCTTAATAACTGTAGTTTTATGAGTTTAGCTACCTGATTTGTGTGAAGTCCAGCTTTGTTCTATTTCTTCTTGAGTACTAGTTTGCCAATTTCCACAAAAATATTTACTGAGACTTTTATTGAAATCACTTTGTGGGACACAGTGCCATTTTTATAGTAAAACTTTCTATTCCTTAACAGAGTAACACTCGAATAATAAGTTAAGTAGTTAATTTTGGATTTGAGACAAAGTATTCATTATTTATCCTAGACTGGTCTTGAAGATGCTATATGCATGCCTTCCTGACCTGAAAAAATCTTCTTTCTGTCTTATCCCTTTTTAATGCTGAAAATATAAGGATGTATTGCTATACTCAGTCTTGGTCAGTTTTTCGTAATATTTTATAGGTTTTTGAAAAATTTAGTGTGTGTGTGTGTGTGTGTGTGTGTGTGTGTGTGTGTGTATGCTTGCCCTGTGACATACTTGAGGAGATGAGAGGAAAACTCTAAGAAGACAATTTCTTCTTCTACCATGTGGGTTCCTGAAACTGAACTCAGGTATCAGGCATAGGAGCAAGCACCCTTACCTGCTGAGCCATCTTGCTTGTGTAATATTCTTATTTTCAGTGTCACTGCAAATGATACATATTTTGAAACATTATCATTTGATTGCTGGTGGTACATGCAAATACATTTTTTTCAAAGTTCAGTCTTGTGTCCAGTTGTAGTACAAAGGCCTAAAATTATGATCTAATATTTGTTGACTTGACGTCTGCTAGAACCAGAAAATCCTCTACTGGCCTGACTGCATTTCCCTCTCTATTCTTTTCCATGGGGGTTTAAACTTCCATGGTAAAAAGGACCAAGCACAGATCCTGCTGATCCTACATGAGTGAAGTTTAGTTCCCCCCCCCCCCAGTTTACAGAGTTTACAGAATCAAAGCAAGTCAGTCATTTCCTTTACAGAAACCAGGAGTCTCTTCATCCTTTTGACACCATAAAGCTTGGTTCTATAGCATGTTGTGTTTACTGTTTGTTATCATGAACTTCAAATGGTCTTTTGTAATTGTAGTGCTCTTTTCTTTTGGACTGTGAATAACCAATAGCTTGCTGATGATATCACCTGTATAGAGCAGCAACCATCTGTTGAGAAATGTACATGCTTTGAGGTGGGAATTTTCTTTACAGACACAGTGTAAAAGAGACACCTAAAACATCCTTATCTAGCTGGGCAGTGTTGGTCCTATCATTTTATAAATTTAAATTAAATTAATTTGTATTCTGGCCCTTTGAGGCACAGTTTTATTTTGTAGCACTGATTGGCCTAGAACTCACTGTCTAGATCAGGCTGACCTTGAATCTGTTATCTTCTTTCTCTGTAGCTGAAGTACTGGGATTATAGATGTTTGCCACATACCCAGCTAAATTTACTTTCTGGTAGCATCAGATGTAAAAAGTACATTTATCAAGTACTATGTAATAATTCCTCTTCCAACATATGCATACTAGGCATCAAACTCAAGTCGGTGTGATGTTCAAATCAGCTTAATTATATCTCTGTTCTCAAACACTGATCTTTCATTTGTGGTAGACATATTCAAAATCCTTTTATCTAGACGTTTTTATATGTGCTGTACATTATTGCCATTTATAGTGCCTCTACTGTGCCAAAGCACCGCAAAACTTCTATCTCTCCTCTCCACATTTTCTTGTAACCACTATTCTACTCTCAGCTTCTACAAGGTCAACTATTTTACATTTGACATATGAGTGAGATTATGTAGTATTTGCCTGTGCCAGACTTAATTCAGTTACCATAATTGCCTACAGTTCTACACATATTATCACAGATAAGATTATTTCATTCTTCATTATGACTGAATACTATTCTATTTTGTATATGTGTCTTATTTTCTTTATCTACTAATTTATTAGACACATAAGTTGCTTCAAACTTCTTAACTATTTTGAATAGTACACAGTAAACTTGAGAGTATGATTGTATATTGAATATGCTGATTTCATTTCCTTTGAATACATACCTAGTAGTGTTTTGTTGCATCATGTGGTGTCTATATTTTAGAATTTTAGAAACATAAATACTGTTTTTCACAATGACTATCAAATTCACATTTCCTCCAGCCATGTACAAACAGTTTCTTTATTTTATATATCTATATTATCAATTTTGTCTTTATAATAATAGCAATCCTCACTGTAGTGAAGTGATATTGCATTGTGGGTTTGCATGTTTATGCACAAGTGTGTTCAGATGCACATTCATATATATTCCAGTGTATATGAAGACCAAAGGTCAGTGTTGATTGTCTTCCTAATTTCCTCTCCACCTTAATTTGAAAAAAGAGCTCTGTTTCTGAATATGAAACTTTCTGATTCAGCTAGATGGTCCGCTTAGCCAGCCTCAGAGATCCTCCTACTTCTAACTAGCTGGCTCTGAGATTACAGGCACATGCTGCTATGTACAACTTTTGTACCTGTAGGCTGGTAATTGAAAACAGGTCCTCAGACTTTCATTGCAAATACTTTACCAACTGATGTATTTCCCCATCCCTGTAGTATGACTTTTATTCCCTTGTTTTCTAGTTTTATTAGAGTTTCAATTTCTGACAATTCTTACAATAGCCTTCCTCTATTTCTGTGTGTTTTGCTCCACCATTTTTGTTACATTTTTTTTTTACTTTTTCTTTGTGATTCTTATACGACTTAAGAAAAAACTTTTAATTTTAAATTTTACTTTAGTCTTGGTTGTCCATTTGAGGGAATATATGTGCATTTGCATTTGCATGTATGTGTATGAGTGTAGGTGCATACAGGCCATGGTTCAGTACAGAAATCAGAGAACATTTTTTGGAAGTCGGTTCTCTCCTCGTACCTTGTGGGATCCAGGGATTGAACTGAGGTCATCACGTCTGCATGAACCTCTTCCTAATGTGAACCAACTTATTGGCCCCATAAAAAGATACTTTGACTTTTGACACACTATTTGGTAGTGAAAGAAGCTTACCATTAATCTTAATGATAATAGTCTGTCATCACTTCTACTATTTCTGTATTAGATGCGGACCTAAGTCCAAGTTTGCCAGGAAGCTATTCCTGGTCTGTTCTCATTGTCTGAGTACTGGAGAACAAGCTAAGTCAAACATTTGTCCCAAATCCTCTGATAGTAGGTTGTTTAGTATCACCATGTGAGCACCTAAAGCGTGAGGATCCTACAACACTGCCAGTGGATTGAGGTAGACTCATACAGCTTATTAATAGTTAGGAGCCTGGGGAAAAAAACACACTGGGTGAATCAATGATGGAACAAACCCAGACTCCTATTATATGAAGCACATGGCTACTATATAAGTTATTTTTATGTTCTTGTGACCAAAATAACTAAGGAAAACATATTAAAGGAAGATATTTTATTTGGACTCATGTTTTCATGCAGATTTCAGTTCATTCTTACTAAGAAGGTATAGTGGTGAAAATTATTCTCTCCCTGTTGGCTGGAGAGATATACACTTTGAAGTCTTGTCCTTAGTAGCCATCTTTTGCACATTAGAGTGACCTCTTAAAGATTTCACAGTATTTAAAATAGCATCACAATCTGGAGAATACATATGATAAATTGAGGTTATCAGAGACAATTTAGATTCGAACAATAACTTTCTGTCCCTGACCCTCATAGGCTCCTTTAGTCTAACTTCAAGGATCACTGTAATCTTAACAGTTCCAGCACAATTTACAAATCAAAAGTCTTTTTTAAGATTAAAAACATGTAGCTGATAGCCCCTAATTGAAAAAATAAAATAAAATCACATTATTTTAACATACAACAATATGGAATAAATATTCCAGTTCCAAAAGGAAAACACAAGGAAATAGACTAAAACCTAGCAAAGCAAACATTAACTCCAAAGCTCCATGTATTGCCTCCAGACCACATGACAGCATTACTTGAGACTCTAGGCACTTGTGTTGCCCAACTTAATGACGTTGTCTCCTGCAACCTACATGTGCTTTCGCTTTGGCCAATCCTCCTACTCTCAACAACTTGTCCTGACAGACATTTGATGCCCCTAGCATCTCATATCCACTGCAATTTAGGCTTCATCCTCAAAACTTCCTATGCCACCCACTCTGAGGCTTTCTGCATGAAAACTAACATTGCTATAAATTGGTTAGTCTCACAGATTTTTTTCTGTGTTTTTTTTTCATTTTGCTGAAATCTATTACAAACCATGATTAATTTTGTCTGTGTGCAAAATTAGAACCAAATAGATGATGCCATATTCTGTTGTCATCTAACAAATAGTCAGGTCCCATTGGGGCAGATCTACAGTGACCTCCATGTGCCTGAGTATCTGCACCAAGAAATATACTTTCCTGGGTGAATATGCTTTCTGGTATGTCATCCTTGTTGCTCTATCTTTTCAAGCACTATCTCCTTAAGGGTGAAAAATTTTGCAATGAGCTTGTCTAGGCAACTTTGAGGTGTGGGGTCCTTCTGTCACTTACCTTTTCTTTGTCCCTGTAGGAAATGTATTGCTTTTTTATTAAGTTAATTTCTTTAATAATTATAACTATTTTACATACAATTGACTTATCTACAACTGCAGTCATTCCCTATCCAAATTTTATTTTTCCACATCTTTTCACTTCACCCTTTTCTCCCAATTGTCTGTGTAAACATGGATAAAAGTAGTGAGCAATAACCATGTCATAGTCTACCTGTTATGCTGTCACAAAATTCCCTGCACCAAATAAATCAACCCTTACTTTGCATTCTGCTTTACCCAGATTTTCAGGCCTCAGACAATGACAGCATACTCTTTACCAGAATGCACCAAGTATGACCTTTAAACCAATCACCAATATAGTCTTTATTCCTCCTATATGAAACCTCATAATCAGTCTTTTTCATCTTTTCATCTATCAACATTTTGGTTTGAACTGTGACCACAATGCCTATCTAACAGAGATTACAATATTCTAATGCTACTCTAGCCCCTATGTCCAAACTCTTTCTCATTCCTTCTGCAAATTGGTTCCAAGCATAATATGATCATTCTTATCACTCTAAAGCCTGACTTTCTAAATCAGTTTATTTTATGTTGCTGTAAACCAAATTAGTTGACAAAGATAGCCTAAGGATGAAATGTTTATTTGAGCTGACAGTGGCAAAATGTATTTAATAATTTGTTTTTATTATTCATAATTATAAATGTGTGTATGAGTATGTGCATATGGGTACAAGTGCCCTTGGAGGCCAGAGGTACTGAATTCCTAGAAGTTGGAGTTACAGGTAATTGTTAGCCACCCAAGCTATGTGATGGGAATTGAACTCAAGTCCTCTGGAAGAACAGTCAGTGCTCTTAACCATTGAGACATCTCTCCAGTTCCAGAAAAAAAGTATTTAAATATACTCTGGCAGGGAATGCCCAGAAGAGACAGTAGTGCCATCCACAGCAGCAAGAGCATGTAGAAAGGTATTTTTCAGTTACCATGGACTAGGAGGCATAACTTGAGCCTAGCATTCAGGGACAGATAAAGTTTTCAAAGTCTGGCCTATTGTGATCTGCTTTTGACAGTCAGCACCCACTTTTAAAAAGCTTCACAGTCTTGAAAATAGCACAAAAAACCTAGGCATTGAATATTCAAAATAAGAGCATGAAAGGTCATTTCAGATTCAAGCAGTAATATAAAATTACTATCAATACCTTAAAAAAGTCTTTTCTTTTGCCATAATTTAGATTTATCCTCTGATTTCAGTTTCTCTTGATGTGGTACCATAATCCATTCTCAGGACTACATAGTTTAACTCCTTCCTCTTTGTTGAGCCCAACACCTAACAAATTATAAGACCTCTTAAGTTTCACGCCCCACAGATTCTCTCTTTACTTCTTTCTATTATCAAGATGAAATATTAGCTTTCTTCTCGTGAAGTATTTTATCAGATTTTGAGCTAGACTTTTTCCAAATGGTCTCTTTTTTTATTCTTGTATATCAAACAAGACAATGCTGGGGCTATAGATGTGTTTCAGTTGTAAAGTGTATGCATGGCGTCATAGAGTCTGTTCTTTGCATCCTTCCTCTCCGAAGCACAGTCCCAGGTCAAATTTCCTAAAGATGCATTAAGTAACATTATTTATCTACTTAAAATGCTTAGTGAGTGCCATATTTCTTAATCTTCCATTAAAAGCCTTCCATAATAAGAGATTGGCCCATTTCCCTATTTTTTTTCTCTACCATGCTCAGCAAAGACATTTGCTTCAAATCGAGTCAACTGTCATTCTCTATACGTGTTTCATGCTTTCTTTCCTTCTTGGTACTGTGTTTGGGGATTTCCACTCTCAGTCACAAAGAGCATCAGTTAGCAAACTGCATCTTCTGCATTAGCAGAATAATGACTATCCTTAGGGATGTGCAAGATATCCTGGCTCCACGGCAGATCACATCATGTACTCTTTTGTTTTCATCCACCAAAACATTTATCCTTAAAATCAGGTCACACTGAATTGTGCCACTTCTTTGAAAGGAACGTCACCTAACAAGGCCTTGCAATTTGGCAGAGAAATGCAGGAAAGGGGAGTGGCAGTTTGCTTAGAGTCATGCAGTTTTAATAATCTCCAGGTGCGAAAATCTCTTCTTCTGAGTTGGGGAAACTTCCAGAAAGAATGTGTAGCCAAGACTGGATTATAAGTGAGTGTTCTGACTGCTTAATAGCAAAATAATTTTGCAGTTCTCAACAAAATTATTTTATTGTGCTTTTAGTTTGCAGACTCTAAGGGAAAAATCTAAAAGTTCAGTTCCAATCACATCTTTAGCAATAGCATGTCTGAAATTAGAGCATGTGTTCTAAAGCTGTATATTCTGAAAACAGTGTTCCTCTGCTTTAAAACCATGTTGAGTCTGCTCTTTTCATCTGCATCTTTTTTTTATTTTTATTAAGGAGAACTATAGCTATGCTATAATAGACATTTCATATATGTCTGATATATACAAAGTAGCTAAATTATTTAATGTTTACCACACCCTTGTGAGAAGTGTACTTTTATTTTTAAACTTTTAAGTAGAAGAAGCTCTACTATTGGAAAAAGTCAGTGGCCTGTTCATGGTCATACTCTTTCCTAATTGATAGTGTTTTCTTTTAGAGTATAGATTTCTTATCTTCAAAGATACCAAAAAAAAAAACAACCCAAGAAATGTGTTTTTGTTAAACACAGTCCTTCCCCTGAAAATCTAAAACATTTGTTAAGCTATTCATAGTAATTTTTTTTAGATTCCCCCCTGTGATGATTTTAGTTTTCTCATGGATGAGCTCATTTTGATGGCAGCAGAGCTCAGTCCACTAGTTTTGTGAAAGAAAACCTCAAGGAGAAAATTGAAGTGGATCTTCTCCATGGAAAAAAAAAACTTATCCTTAATGTTCCTCACATTGAAAATTCTATTGTATATTGGGTATGGCGATGCATGCCTTTAATCCGAGCACACGGTAGGCAGAGGTAAGCTGAGTTTGAAACCAGCCTGGTCTACGAGTGAGTTCCAGGCCAGACAAGGCTGTTGTGCAAAGAAACCCTGTCTCGAAAAACAAAACAAGCAAAAATCTTGCTGTAGTAAGAGCACAAATTTGCTTCTTGACTTTGAAGATTTGGTAGATTTGTAATATGCAGATAGTACAGCGTATACCCAAATATGTTACTTACATTTATCTGCCTGACTAGAAAATTTATTACAAAAATTAAAAGTTCTAAAATGAGTAGAAATTACATGTTAAGTACTTTTCTCTATTTTTAAAAACTAAAGATATAACAAATGTCTAAACAACACAAGGTACCATCTAAAGGCATGCAAATTACATATAATAACATCATATCTGAAATTAATATCAATTATAATGCACCAATTCATAAAGAACTCACAAGAGAAAATGTTATAATTATTTTATTAATGGTCTTAAATAAATCATTTTTATATGGTGACTACAAGGAACTGGTTATAAATTTTTTGTCCTTTACTATAAAGTTTTCTTCCAAAATATAAGTAATGTAGACACAGGAGTTTAAAAGATGTAAAAAGTTGGTACTGTTTGCCAGGAACTTTTCAAATAACTTTATTTATATTATTTTATTTACTCCTTGTAATTAAAAGAGGAGTAACTATTATTTCTTTTTTATTTCATTTTCTTTCTTTTCTCCTCCTGCCCCCACATATGTTCACGTGTGAAAATGGGCATGTGGGAAGCACAGGACACATGTGGATGTGAAAGGACTTTCCTCTTGTTTGATGAGTATTTCTTTGATGTTTCCTGTTACATGGTAGGCTATGTGCCCCACAGCTTCCTTCGATCCTCTTGTCTCCACCTCCTATCTTACCACATCATCACTAGGATTGCAGGCACACCTCATTGCATTTGGCTTTTACACAAGCTCTGAGGATTCAAACTCAGGTCCTCACGCTTGCATGCAAGCACTTTACCCTCTGAGTTATTTCCCCACCCCAATTATTCATATGTATATTCATTTGTATATATATATACAAAGCACACAAAGACTAAACCATAGTCACACTGTTATTATGTTATAAAGAATCCAAGCATGTTGCTACCATACTTCTACCCTTGTCTACTAAACTATGGTGTATAAACTTAAATTTCCTTATATGTGATAATTAGGGGAGAGTAACATTCTTTGAAGGGTGCTTAGGTTTGAGTGTTTGTGTTCTCAAAAACGCATGCTGAGTTTTAAACACCTGTGTAATAGTGTGAAAGATTGATGATTAAGGCCTGGCGGTGGTGCACATGCCTTTAATCCTAGCACTCTGGAAGCAGAGGCAGGCGGATCTTTGTGAGTTCGAGGCCAGCCTGATCTATAAGAGCTATCTTCAGAAAAGGCTCTAAAACCACAGAGAAATCCTGTCTCAAAAAAAAAAAAAGAAAAATCTAAAACCAAAAAACCCATATAAACAAAAACAAGAAACAACAAAAAAGAGAGAGATAATTAAGAAACAAGGTCTCAACAATGACATGTGGAATTGGTTTCATACAAAGTGGTAGGCTCAGCTTCCTATTCTTTATTCATCTTCTGTCACATGAAGGCACCTTAAAAAGTCTGTTGCCAGATGCCAGATGCTGCATGTTGAACTTCCTAGCCTATAACACCTAATCAGTAAGTTTCTGTTGATAGTCAGTTACCCTGCCTATGATATTATGTGGCATAACACAAAATAGGCTGAGATGACACAAAGTAAATTCTTCTTTAAGGATTTAAAAGGAGCTTAAATTTAACTGAATATGTCTACTATAGGGTACTCTTTTTCCGATTGTAAACAATAAGAGGTGTTTTATTCCTCTTCTTCCTTAACCGTGGTTACCTGGATAGCAGATGGTGAATATTTAGCTTTACCTCACCCTTACTTCATCTCTTTTAGCCAGTCTATGAAACTTCAGGCAGAAACAGTCTCATTCCTCTTGTTTGTTCAGTTTCCTACATCCTCAGCTTATTTTCCCTTTTGGCTATGTAATCCATGCTAAGAAAGACAAAACCCAGGATTTCACAAAGTCTCCATGAATCTCTAATTAATAGATAGCATGCTAGCAAAAACAAAGGACTGACTTTCAATTCACCAAACTAAGCTTGTACTTAAATTCTAGGCTACACCTTCTGAATTTTACTAACATGATAAAATGAGCTAACCTCTCTGCACCTCAATGGCATGAACCTAAATAGAGTATCCATTTCACTGATTTGCTGCAGATGTGAATGTAAATTACTTTGTACCGTACCTTGCTCATGGTGATTAATGCATGCTAGCCCTTGTTCTTATTAAATTATCATCGTTGTCTTAAGGGCAGAGTTATTAAGGATGAATTGTGAACAAGTCTGCAATTTATTGGTGGAGTATATCTACCAAATTTTAGGATGCAGTGGATCTCTTGTTGTGTTCTGAGGATGATTTTTTTATCAGAACCCCTGCAGATATTGTAAAATTAGATAAATAAAATTGCTGATGATTTTAGCTTTATATTATTATCTATAATCCGATTTTTCCAAGAAACTGTGGCAGATTTATAAAGTTCAGCCCGCCCTGGGCAATATAAGAAGACCCACTGTCAAAATAAATGAATAGATTATATATATATATATAGAGAGAGAGAGAGAGAGAGAGAGAGAAGCTTTTCTTAGAGTTAATAATTCAGCACATTTTAGAACCTTGTTTTGAAAAATTCCTGCTTTTCTGGTAAAAGTAATTCATAGTCAAAATTGGAAAGTGTTTATTTTGTTTCTGTGGTTAAGGGGATTGAACCCATGGTCTTGCACATGCTTTACTAGTGAGCTATGGCTCAGACATAACGGTTCACTTGAAAACAGTATCAATATACCCTAGCAAGTTTTTACATGGTTCATTCCATCTTGTCTTTATATTGTCCACTTTTTGTTGTGGTTGGGGAGATTATGCTTGAAACAATGGTTAGTAGGAGTTCACAGTATCTGGAAAAGAGAAGAGTTGTAAGTGACAGAAGAAAGTCTTTTTGGTGATCCCAAGAGGGTCAGCTCCACAACCCTGGATAACCCAAAACACCGCGAAGTTGCTAAATACAAATATCCTTGGAGTTTTCTTTACAGCAAATCTGAGATGTGGTACAGATATGTAGTTCTTCCTTTCCTCCTTCCTTTCTTCCTTTCCTTCCTTTTCTTTCCCCCTCCCTCTATCTGTTTCTCCCCTCCCTCTCCTACGATATATTACTATGATGTGTTTTTCTACGTACTAACGAGAAACAAAATGGAATATTCTATTTTTGTATCCCTTGAAAAAGCTTATGAAGTCATTAGATGTATATGTTGTTTGCTTGGCTGTACTGTAGCCTGAGCCCAGGGTTTCCTCCATGGTTGGCAAGTGATCCTCCATGGAGAACAGCTCCCACAGATTCCACTGGTTTTGCTAGAGATTGAACAGTGTCCTATTCTATAAACATATGGTATATGTTCTTTGATGAGGACTGAATTCCAGTGTAACCAATATGAATTAGCAGTACTCTTCCAAAGCTGCTTAATTTTCCCCTCTGTTTTGTATTTTTTTTTATTTTTATTTTTTTATTTTATTGAGAAAAGGAAAAAAAACAAGTTTCCACCTCCTCCCAGCCTCCCATTTCCCTCCCCCTCCTCCC
>NW_004949132.1:1087036-1093329 GCF_000317375.1 Microtus ochrogaster
CAAAGCCAGCACATTAAGTAGGATCAAAACCCCGTGCCATTGTCCTTAGCTTCTCATCAGTCCTCATTGTTCGCCATGTTCAGAGAGACCAGTTATATCCCATGCTTTCCCCTTCACAGTCCAGCTGGCCTTGGTGTCTGTGAAAATAAGAAAAAAAGAACTACTCAAAACTAAGGTTATAGTATTTTTGCTTAACATTGTGAGTTATGATTTCACATTCCTTACATTTAGATACTTTCATGGCTCCTTGCTGAATATGTAACTTTAGAGAATGTGCTCAAACACTGTGCTTCTCAGTTTTTAACAAACATAATAGGGGTAGTATCATTAGTTTTTATTTCATACAGTTCTATTAACTAATGAATGTACTATTCCTGGCTTTTGTCTCTACTTCATGTATTGGCTTTTGGGGATCCTATTCTCTTTGGATATATACCTTGCTCAACCTAGATGTAGTGGGAAGGGCGTTGGACTTTCCACAGGGCAGGGTGGCTTGCCCTCTCTTAAGATTGGAGGAGGTGGGGGAGGAGTGTGTGTGGAAAGAGTGGGAGGGGAGTGGGAAGAGGGGAGGAAGTGGGAACTTGGACTGGTATTTTTTTAAGTAATAAAAAAATTCCTGGATTTTGACAAATAAGACGTGCTGTTCAATTTCATATCTCATTGTAATTAATAAAGAATTTTCTACATAAATATATTCCAATTTCCATAGAATTCTGTCCCTATTCTTTGAAATACACAGTGGGTGAAGTAAACAACCTCCCAAATAGAAACCATATTTCCCTCCTAGTGTTAGAGGGAAAGATTTAACAATATGTTCTAGAGAGTAGATCTCTAGTTAATGGTACTTGATTGTGTTTTTCCCAAAACTGTGTAAAGTGGAAAAAAATAAGATAGGATGATTGTCATTGTAATTTCTTGTAACGGAATTATTTTCTTAGAAAATTCTAGACTTTTAAACATTCCTTAGATGAGTATTGTGTGTATAAAACATAAAATTAGAAAATACAGAAAGAAAGCAAATGAAATGAAATGTAGTAGTAAGAGAGCTCTCTGAGATTTGGAATAACTTGCTTTATACCTGCTTTCCACTGGGTGTCAGCAATGTATGCCTTTTAACCCCTGATATAACCAAGTACAGTTATATGGCAGTTCTCAGACTTGCATTTTGCTAATATCTAATCAGATACTTAGGGAAAAAAATTATGAGTAATCCAGTCTTTAGAGATCTCTAAGTAATCAATTTACTTTCTGGATCAGGAGGCATCATAGTCATCACAACATTGTGAAGTGCCTTTGTATTGGATAACCAACAATGTGCCTCATATCTGAGAGAGGCTAAATCTCCTTTTCTCCATAGTCATTGGTTGCCTATAGTTCTTTATCTAGGGGTGGATGCTGTGAAATTACTTTCATCCATGTTAGTCTATTGCTATTGCTATTGTTCATGTTATTTCCAGGAGAGGCTGTTTTATAGAAGAGTTCCCAGTATTCTTGCTCTTGCAATTTGTCTGCTCCCTTTCAGTTGTTCCCTGAGCCATAGATACAAGAGTTGTGATGTACATGTGTCCATTTGGGTCTTGTTTACAATGATCTGTGAGCTCTGAATTGTGTCCTGTGGTGAAGGTCAAATGGGGTTGAGTCCCTGATGTGAAAGATTTTAGGGTTAAAGTTAGAGGTGCCATTTGCCCGGTGGAAACCAGGATTCTTTGAAGAGGATATTTGATTTCTTCTTCTTGCTATACTTATTTATAAGAAAGCTTTTATTTTCTCAACAGTATAAATCAGAAAACTTTGGAGAGGGAGCAACTTGTAGTGGAATAGAGTATGTGAAGACCACACACAGTGGTCTCACATGCCTTTAGTCCTAGCTCTTTAGAGGCAGACACAAGCAGATCTCTGTGAGTTCAATGTTAGCATCATCTACAGAGACAACCAGGACTACAAAGAGGAATCCTGTATTGAAAAACCAAACAAAGAAATGAACAACAAAAAAAAGAAAGAAAAAGAAGCACCACATTATTTGTCCATTTTATAGTTAGTTACAGTGGAATAATGTTCTTGTACACTGTAATGGTTTGTTACTCATATTGCATTAATAAAATGATGATTGGCTAGTAGCCAGACAGGAAGTATAGGTGGGATGACCAGACTAGGAGAATTCTGGGAAGAGGGAAAGCAGAAACACAGTCATCAGCCAGATGGAGAGGAAGCATAAGAATGCCTTGCTGAGAAAAGGTACCAAGCCTTGTGGATAAACATATACAAGAATTATGTGTAAATTTCAGTTGTAAGAGCTAGTTAATAATAAGCCTGAGCTGATAGGTCAAACAGTTTGTAACTAATATAGCCTCAGTGTGGTTATTTGGAACTGAACGGCTGCAGGATCAGGTGGGACAGAAACTTCTGTCTACAGTCAGCCTGTGAATTAGAGTGAACATTGTATGTTATGTGTAAAATATTGTTAGAAGAACTGTTTTTATGAGGCATTGTAAAAATCTTTCTGTCCTAAGAACTATTTTTATAAAACAACTCTGCAGTACAACTTGTTCAGCCCCATGTTTAAATGAATGGTTGTGCGTTGAAACTATGTGAGAAGCATTATCCTATTACTTATGACCAGTGAACTGCAGATAAATTTTATCTTTTCCACATGTACACAAACATGGACTTCATCTTATATAGTCCATACCTGACATGTTTCACTAGGAAAGCAGGATAAGATGGCTGAGTAAGCAGAATGGTATGTGGACTATTACCTAGTAGCTCTGAAACATAAATAATTTATCTTTGTTTTCATCTGTTTCCCAGGCCATACATGATAATGCTATTTTAGGGTTGTGCCTTACAAACTGTTTAGTTCAGTATAATTTGTGATTTTTATCAGCTCACAGATACCAAACATGTCTTGATTTTTCTAAGTGTTAAAATTTTGTTGAAACATGAGAACATGCAGCAATCCACGATAAATTAATGTTAGATATATAATTTTTCAACATCTTTCTTGTCCAGGCTGCCTGTGGGAATCAGCATTTCTTAATTTCTCTAACATTGCGGGACTTCGAGACCTCACCTCTCTTAGACTTCACACATCTGTGCACAATTTTCAAATAATTTAACTTGGGCTGTGCCATATATGGGTTTGCAGAACTGTTTTTGCTTTGGTTGTTATTATCTAAAGAATTCTATGATTTGTTTAAAAATGAGCTTGAAATCTTCAGAATCAAAGTTCTTATTTAAATTCCTTATGTCAGCAATTACTGTTTTAGATATCCTTTTGTTGTTGATTTCAAACTTACTTTTATATAGCATCAAATGATGAATTGTTGGATTTCAGACTTTTAAAACTATACCACTGCTGGCATATGCTGATAGTCCACTGTATCCTAACACAGAGATGCTTGAACATCCATGCTTTTCACGAATGTCTTCACAGCAGCAAGGAAATAGATTCTTCTAGATGTCAATCAGTAAATAAATAAGGATTGAAATATTGAATGAAAGATGTCTGTTTTAAATTAAAAAAGAAATAAATATATTGTGGTACATGGGATTTCTTTTAACCATAAGGAAAAAGAAAACGGTTGGAGATGGAGAATGTTATGAAGGTCAATATGTACTGTCCAGATACTCTTGGGCATATGACCTTCCACTGGGGAGGAGTTGATTTTCACATGCTACACTCTTAGAGACAATTGACCCTTCCCTTCTCCAAAACTATTTCCAAGCCTCCTCAACAGTGATAGAATCTCATATCCGTCTCCCTTGTTCTTGAGTCATTCCTTCACTGGTGTTAGAACCTGCTTCTTCAGGATTCCAACTTAAACCGGAGAACTGAAAGCTCTCTGTGACTTCCCTGGGACTCCTGCACTAGATTAACACTGCTGAGGTTTACAATCATCTGGACTGAACAACTACTAGATCCTTGTGTCAGGGGAAAGTCATTGTTGGATTTGATGGATTTCTCAACAGATGAAATACAAATTTCTATTAAGAAAAGTGAAATTGCTGGGCAGTGGTGGCACATGCCTTTAATCCCAGCACTTGGGAAGCAGAGGCAGGTGGATCTCTGTGAGTTCGAGGCCAGCTTTGTCTATAGGAGCTAGTTCAAAGGACAGGCTCCAAAGCTACTGAAAAAAAAAAAAAACCTGTCTCAGGAAAAAAAAAAAAAGGGAAACCGAAATTTGGAGGTAAATGGATGACACTGGAAACAATAATTTTAAGACAGGTAACTCAGGCCCAGAAATGTTAGTTTTTTTCTCTCATTTGTGGAACAATGTGGTGATATTTTGTTTGTAATCTAACAAACAAAGCTTGCCTGAAGAGAGAGTCAAGTTAAGCCGCTAGTGGCCAGGCAGTGATGGCACACACCTTTAATCTCAGCACTCAGGAAGACAGAGGCAGATAGATCTCTGTGAGTCCAAGGCTACCCTGGGCTACACAAGATTGAATCTGTCTAAAAGAGAAACAGAGGTCACAAAAAGATGATTTCAGCACTCTAGAATCCCATGCCTTTAATCCCAGCACTAGGGAGCTGGAGACAGGAGTGATATGGCTGGACAGAGATAGGAATAAAAGTCAGGAGGAGACAGGAGGAGCTCAGATGCAGTCTGAGAAGGCCCCATAACTAGCCCTAGATTGCTAAAAATAAAATGAACTCAAAGGCAATTTGAATATTTTTTTGTCTCATCTTGTTTTGTTTGGGCATTTTTTTAACCTTACTGTCTTTTGCTTGTATGTGATGCTTTTCAGTGTTGTGACTTTACGATGTGTTTGTGTATGTGTGTGAGAGAGAGAGTGATAGAGATGACAGAGTGCGTGAGAGCTTGAATATATATGTACTTCTGTTGTTTTTTCTTTGTTTTATTTTATTCAGTTTTTACCTGCCACTTTTCTGTCAAAAGAGAGAAAGAAGGTGTAGAGCTGTAAGAATGGGGAGGTGAGAAGGAACTAGGGGGAAATGAGACAGGGCAAACTCTAAATGCTCTGCATGGAAAAGTCTATTTTTTATAAAGAAAATGATTCTTGTGTTGATTTAAATTTATGTTGTCATTTGCTATCTGCATCTCACCTATTTAGTATTTAATTTCTTCTGATTTAATTATTTCATGACTGTCTTAGGCAATTAAAATACTATCAGAAATTTAGGGAAATTCTATTCAATTAACCAAGTTATTGTAGCTACTGAGTCTATCCAATCTATTAGTTCTACCCATTCTTCTAAACTATTATTCATAAGTAGACATTTGTGGTAGCCAAAGATGCCAAAATAAAGATTTTACAGAATCTAGGAAAGTAATAAAACAAAAGAGTAGTGGAAAATATCGAGGAGTTCTGATTTATACATTTGACAATTTGTATGATATTAATGCCTAATAATTGTTAATTCCTGTTATTTTTCAGTGGTAGTATGTGTGTTTTCCTTCTTTGGGTTTTGTCAGCATGGGATTATCTGTTGCCTGTGTTTTTGGGTGCAGTTAGCTTTCTTGGATTGTATTTTGAATCACACATAAAAAATTTTAAAAATATCCAATAGAGCAAATCCGAATCCAACAGTAGTTCCTTTGTCTCCATAGCCTGCCTGCAGCAAGCAAGGTAGGCCCTTTGTTTACAAGCTACCAAAGCAGCATGGGCACCAGGAGAGCCATCTTTGGGGTGAGTGACTGCGGCAGCAGCCAGGAGAAGGGAACTCAGACGTTCCTCATACCTCCTACACTTCCTGGTCATCCTGCTGGGGCTATACTACCCAATACCTCCTCTCTCTTCCTATCCCACCCAGCTTGCATCCAGACTCCCCCCCCCCAAGCTCAGCCTGTTCGGGCACTGGGACCAGGACCAAATCCGAATCTAACCGGGAGGGCGGTAGTTCCTTTGTCTCCATAGCCTCCCTGCAGCAAGCAAGGTAGGCCCTTTGTTTAGGAGCTACCCAAGCAGCACGGAGATCCAATCTGGGCTCCAGGAGAGCCATCACTGGGGAGTGACATCACTGTGAAGGTACATCAGTGGGCAAGAAGACCTGATCCTGTAAAGAAAATCTATAGGGGAGCATTTGGAGGAAGAGATGGGCAGGTGCCAATGCAAGGATTCACCCAACAATCTGAAAAGCAGCATGAAACCACCAGAACCCAGCAACATCACAACAGGAGGACATGAACACCTTAATCAAGAAGAAGTAGAAAAGATTGACTTCATGAAAGTGATTGATGCCCTTAAACAGCATGAAAAAAAACGCCTTTATAAAAATGGATGAGAAATACAACAGAAAGTTTGAAGAATTGAATAAATCAGTGAATGAT
>NW_004949132.1:1098795-1113078 GCF_000317375.1 Microtus ochrogaster
AAATAAATAAATAAATAAATAAATAAATAAATAAATAAATACGAAAAAAATATCCAATAGAGGGGCAAGTGACATGGCTCTATTGTTAGGAGTATGTATTATTGCTGCAGAGGATGAGATTTCAGTTCCCAGCACCCAGAGTTATCTCATTAGTGTGTTTTGTAATTACCTTTTTAAAACAAAACAAAACTGGGCCTTCAGATATAGTCTCTTGAAATTTCTGGGTCATTACACCTGGCCTGGAACCCATGATCCTTCCTCTTCAGCTTTCCAAATGCTGAGATTCTAGGTGGACACCACTATACTCAGTTGCCTGTTTTGTTGTTGTTCTAGGAATTTTTTTTTATTATTTGAATTACGTCCACGTGTGTGAGTTATTCATGGGTATGTATGAGCATGTGAAGTGCAACAGTTAGCAGGAGTTAGAGGTGTCAGATCTCCTTGGAACTTGGATTACTGGTGGTAGGCGGTTGTGAGCTGCTGGATATTAGTGCTGAGAATCAAACAGGTCCTCTTGCAAGAGAAGTAAAAGCTCTTTGCTGTCCTGAGCTTTCTCTCCAGTCCCAGTTGTAAGTTACTTTAAAATAGTCTCAAAATTCTAAATGAAAGCATGTATAAAGGATTACAGAATATTATGAGAATGGTGATACACCAAATAGAGATTAATACAGAGAAAAAAACAGAAAAATTGAAAATTGGAACTTTAAAATTCTAATAATTGGAATAATTCATGAAAAAGACGCAACAGCATATGTGGTGATGGGAGCGATGAAAGTATTTAAGAATATAATGATAGATGTCTTAAGTTTGCCTAGTGGAGTTGTTGTTTGCACATCTTTTTTAGACCTCATATAATTTGTCTAAAAATCTAGTTGTATCTCATTGTCTTCAGGCTAATTCAAACTCCTTGGTAAGTGGATGATATTATGTGGCCTGTTTTCCTGCATCCAAAATTTAACATATCACACAGCTGTTGATGATATAAAATCTAATAATCAGATTAGTCAGATACTCTGTTCTGTCTGTCTACTTTAAATTAGAGAATCCAAATCACTATAAGAAATAAGAAAAAGTAAGGGACAATGCATAAAGCCATACACTCATAGGTTCTTTGTACCTCATTTTCTGGTTGAAATTTCTGCAATGGCCAGACTATCTGTTACTTTCCTACTAGTGCCTTTATCCTCTCTGATATGTTAAATGATAAATTTCATGCATATTGGACTCATCTCACCATCTCATTGTGTTCATTTGCCCTCCAACTGCAACTAAAACAACTCACCTGATTTTATGCCAGCCAATGCAGGATATGATCTTTGCTCATGACCCCTCTCAACATAAAGAACTCAAGACTAAATTCAGATGGTAATATAACAAAGAAAGCCATGAATGAAGGAGTGAAGTTGGGCTAGTGAGATGGTTCATCCATTAAACATACTTGCTCCCGAGCATAATAACCCAAGTTCAATCCCTGGGACCCACATGGTGGAAGGAGGGAACAACTCCTACACATACATGTCCTGGCATGCAAACACATTCACATGCATTAGCAAACAAACAAACTGAAACAAAACTATTTAAAATACATTTGTTGGGTTAAAACACAAAAGATAAAGCAGAGAAATATGAATGCTTCTTTATCAACCTGTGTAACTTTACCAGGAATATCTGTGTATAAGAAAGAGGGAGAAGAACAAAGGGAAGATACTTGAGGAAATCATTGTTGCAAACACTACAACTTTGATAAAAGACATTTAGCTACTAATCCAAAAGTCTCAACCAGCTCCCAAGAGGATAAACATAAAGAAGCTAACACATAAAACAGAGTCAAACTGCTGAAAAGCTAAGGGATCAAATCTTGAAAATTATGAGAAAGAAGTGATATAGAAGAAAGAAATCTTTGTAAGATTTAACCGATTTTCCATGGGAAAAAAATGGAGGCCGAGAAGAAGTCATATGTCATAGAGTTATTAAAAAAAAACTCATCCAGGAAGAATACCATAACTGAGAAAACTTTTTCAAAAAAGCAAGTAAAAAGTAAAACAGTAATTAAGATATTACCAAATGTAGAAAAATTCAAGATTAATATTCCCTTGCATACATATTCTATACAAAATAATAAAGAACATCTTTAAAACAGAATTGACAGTAGCTCAAAGCCACACAGAAAGAGATAAACATAATGGCAATAAGGGTAAATATAAATTAAATTAAAATGAATTTTTTGTTGCTATTTGCAATATTTTTATGGATTAAGTTAATTATAATTTAAGTTAATTTTATTATAAAAATATAATTATAAAATCTTATATTTTGGCCATTGAATTTATATGAATGCAATTTAACAATTACAGCATAGAGAAGAGACGAAATGAAACTCAATATGAGGAACATTTTGTTTACTATTGAAATGAAAGTGGTATTAATCAAATCAGATTAATAACAGATTAATCTAAATCAATTAGATTTAGATAATAATAAAATAGTTAAGCAATTGATTGTATTCCTCCAGGTTACTATGAAGAAAATAACTAGAGTAAATTAAAGTAAAAGAAGCACATTGGTTAAGATATCATTAAAAAAAATGTACCTATGTAATCATAAACAATGATACTAGAGGAATAGATCAGAGGAGAAAATAAGGATGAGAAAACCAATTGTAGACTGGTACATGTATAGGCTAAGTTATCAGCAATTTAAGTACATAGGGGCTTTAAACTCATTTAAGTGGCTGATATTGACAAATGATAAAAGAAACATGATCCTATGGTATTTGTCTACAAGACACCTTAGACTCACAGACATAAATAGGTTGAAAGAAGTAAGAGACTATGAAAATAAAAGCTAGAATGACTATATACATCTTAAAATACAGGCTTTGTGGTGGGGTTATTATTGGCTTCCTCAATTCATGTCCAAGAAGAACTTATAATTATGACATTAATTAGGAATTTCATCTTTGGAGATGTAATCAAATCAAAATGTGGTCAAAACAGATATGATGACTAAATTTAATCTTTAAATTATAATAGAGAAAATGTATTAGAAATTATTAAGGAAAACGCAAGGAAATTTGAAAAAATATAACCCTAGTTAATAATACTATATCAATAATGACTTATTTATTGGCACCAATATGGCATACTCAATGAAAACATTAATAAGAAAAGAAATTGGATTGGAGTTTGAAAAAAATCTGACAGGTAAGGTGATGTGGGAGTCTGCTGTTTTGTGTTGATTTCATTGGTTAAATAAAGAGACTGCCTTGGCCCTTTAAGAGGACAGAAAATTAGGTAGGCGGGGAAAAGAACAGAATGCTGGGAGAAAGAAGCTGAGTCAGGGAGTGGCCATCATTCTCCCATTCCAGACAGATGCAGGTTAAGATCTTTCCTGGTATGCCAGCTCATGGAGCTACACAGATTATTAGAAATGGGTTAGATCGATATGTAAGAGCTAGCCAATAAGAAACTGAAACTAATGGGTCAGGCAGTGTTTAAATAAATACAGTTTGTATGTTGTTATTTCGGGGCATAAGCTAGCCAGGTGCCGGGGTGCTGGGGACGCAGCCCCGCCGCTCATATCACAACAGTAAGGTCTGTTCTGGAGTTGATTGACTACAGAATCAGTCAGGTCATTTGAGTTCTTTTTCCATCCTCATTTGGAAAACAGTCCAGTTATCATATATGATTTGGGAAATTTAAAGTGGTTAATGTTAGTTTAGGTATTTTATAATCTCTCCGCTATTCTATTCACAACTCCAATTTTAAAATAAACCTACTTATTTTAGAATAGCTTTATATTGACCACAATTTTAAAAATAAATGATATACTGTTCCCATAAATTCACACCCATATAATATCTTGAATTATTGTCGTTTTAACTCAGTATGATACATTCTTTCACATGACAACTTGAATGTTTTTTAAAGCATTTATCCTATATATGGAAATTTAACTTTGATTTGACCCTGACAATGCCTGTAAAACAAACCAAGATGATCTGACCACTCTATGAAATATACTGGAATGTTCTTGCTCATGTTTGACTTAGTACCAGAAACAGGAGATTACTGAAGCATAAACACCAGTCCTAGTAAATGACTATCTACTGGAATGAGTGATTAGCATAGGGAACAGGATTCCAGCTATACTGGTTCTTTTAAAAACAAATTCTCCTGTGGTTATGAAAGCACTGATCCAGAACAGGTTGTACATAGGCATTTGAGATTCACTGCTCTGGACTGTTTCCATTGCTTTTTCTCATTGTATCTAAAGATAGGGCCCTTGAAGCATGTTGCTTGCCTGGGGTTTTTTAGAGGATAAAGAGTGAAATCATTTCCTTCTAGACTTCTGAATGGCAATTTGCCTAATTTCCATTTAATGGAGAATGTGTTCACATAGTAAAGAAATAATTTTGTCTTGAAACAATCAGTAGAAAGGTGCCTGGGACTGATATGCAGAGCTGTAACCAGTTTTGTCAGAGAAATCGTTTTCTGCCACTCAACAATAGAGTGAAAAGGTAGAGGACATAGAATAATTAACTTAAGTAATGAGCAAATGTTGAATGCATAGAACCTAGAGTATATACTGTTCAATCAAGTTCTTATCTAATTTAGTGCCTGACAATACTGTCTACTTATCCTTATAAACTATTCTTCAAAGTAAGATTGTATGTCAAACACTTTTGGAAAGTACAAACACATGGGAAAAGCCAATCTAAACTAAGGCCTTAGTGAACTTCATTCCTAAATAGTCACAGTCATTTCTTTCAGGGAAGTGAAGTTGACTTTTATTGGGGAATAGGGTAATCCAAGTACTAGAATAATTCTCCAAAGAATTCGGCAAAGAAAATAAATTTTTCTGTAATGACACAATACATTGAATCACTTTTCCTTTTCTTGTACTCTTCCTTTCTTGGTTTCTGGTTTAGAATTAAAAGTTCAAACAAAAATAAATAAGTAAATAAGGTCTATTTTTAGGAGAAATTTCAATATTAGGAGATCTTTATATTTTCTCCTTTAAGAAATTGGCATTGAGAATGTCAGTACCCAAATAAGGCAACCATAAGTAAATCCAAAGGGTCATAAAACATACACAGAAAGAAATCAAAATGGGAGGGGGTACTTGTAGGGAAGAAGGGATTAAGAGAGACACATTACATGTGCAGTCATGAAACAGAAATGAATGTAACGCTGGTTCTCAATTTTCTTCTTATATCATTCCAGGACTCCCAATGCATTGGTCAATGTCACCCACATTCAGGATGGGTAATTCCATCTCAGTTTTCCAGTCTAAAAACTCTCTCACACATATACTTAGAGATTTGTCTCCAAGCCAAGTTGATGGTCAGTATTTGCCATCATATGACTGATATCGTAAGTGCCCAAGAACAGGTGATGGTGATGGTGGTTACCTACCATTGAAATGCAGGGTAATTTCCAGTTCATAGTTCTTTCCCAGTTTCTCTGATAGTTGGGTATCAGGTTGCCTATTAATACAGTTTGATAAATTTAGGAACAATAGAACTTCTGAGTTGGTATAATTTATGAAGGAACCTCTAGTTGTTGTTTGATTTGGAGAGTTTCTGGTAGGATTTGATGGCCCAGACCTTAGTTTGTTTTGTGTTCCTGATACCAGGTTCTAAAGAAGGCACATTTGAAATGCCTGCCAGTTTAAAGACTCAGGTGAACCCCTTACTAGTTGTTGTTTGCTTTCATGACAAAAACATTCTGATTTTGTTAGTGAGAGTAATCATTTTAAATTTTTATGTCACCTGATTAGGCATTCATGGGTTTAGACTATGCAGTAATCTTCATCTCCACATTTGGGGCCAGAAAGTCATCTGGACTCAAGTTTGAACATTTTGAAGTACCACCAAGACATAAAATAAATTATCTCTATCATCTGAGGCTTGACTAGCCTTGAGGTATTGCTTTGTTGTGAAATAAAGATTCAGAAGCATAAATACATGGAAACTCACTTGCTTGTATTTCAGCCTGAATAACTCTTTGAGAGATCTCTAGTAACATTTTTGTGGGCATGAGAAGTAAGCTGCTACTAACTCAGTGACCCTGAGGGAGAAATACTGCATGCTTGCCCTACTAAGAATGCACTCCAGTTCTTTGAGTGGCAAGTGAAAATTTGATGTTCTACAAATTTCTATTGGCTAACCAAACTTTGATATGACTTTTCTCCAAAATGGTGTTCCAAAAGGAGCTAAATTTTCTTCAACTTCTTTTTTGCATCGCCAAGGATAGTGTAAAATGAGAGGAAATGAAGTGATTTGCTAACAAACTAGATTCATCTCAAGTATATTTCAAACTGGTATGTAAAGGATGAAAATGACACAATTCCTTTGTGACAATTTCTTAATATATAGAGGTTTTCAAGCATGAGCTTGCTGAAATATAAAAGCATATTATTTACACAATTACAGAAATATTTAAATTAAGATATGGAGATACATACCTGCATTCTCAGTCCTTGGAAGGTGCTGACAGTAGGGTATGGAGTTCAAGGCCATCCTTGGATCCACATGGACTTCCACATCACTCTCAGTTACATGTAATCCAGCCTCAAAAACAAAACAAACCAAGATAAAAGCAAAATAAAACAGAAAACTGTAATAAAAAGAATAAAGTCAAAATACTATGAAATAATGTATATTGAAAATCATTTTATTAGATTATTACTATAAGTGCCTATGCTAGGCATAACTCATATGAGTACAATCAATTCACAAAATGCTTTCAAAGATTTCAAAATCCAAACAGTGCCACTTTTGTAGTGAAAAGGATTAAAGCATTGGTTTTCGGAAGTACTAGAATGCTATATGCAATGAAAATAACTAGATTGATTTGTTAATTGTTAAACCTTTTGAAGTAGTCTAGCAATTATTGTCCAAGTTTTAATTATCCATAGCTTTCTTACTTCTGTATAGTATTTTAATAAAATTCATAAAGACAACTCAAGTACTTTTATGCGATTCATATTTTCTATAAATATTATTCTCATGGTTATGTTTTGTACTTTCCTTATAGACCTTTGCTTGTTGACACTGTAAACAAAATCATATAAATATTATCTTGCTGATGCAGAACATCACACACATCTACTACTTCATTCCTTATCAATAGGTCATAAACATTACGATGTGGGGCAGCATGCCCAAATGGCAGGAATCATGAAAAGTTTGATACCAATAAAAGGAGTCAGAATGCATAACCACATAAACATTGTTCTAAAGAAAATATGTGGAGGGAACTTAAGAGGTGAGTGAACAGCTTCTTGGTGGGACACACCTGTCTCTAGGACAACCACACTGGGACAAAACCCTGGAGCCCCTCCCCCCCCAACTCCCTCGCTTTTCTATCCAGCCAGCTCTGAAAAAAAAATTGAAGACAATACCAGAAAATGGAAAAATCTCCCATGTTCTTAGATAGGTAGGATCAACATAAATATGGCAATACTACCAAAAGCAATCTATAGATTCAATGCAATTCTGATCAATATTCCAACATAATTCTTCACAGATCTTGAAAGAATAATACTCAACTTCATATGGAAAAAAAAACAAACAGTATATCAAAAAAATCTGTACAATAAAGAAACTGACATCAAGCTTTATTATAGAGCTACAATAATGAAAAGAGTTTGGCACTACCATAAAAACAGAAAGGTTGACCAATCAAATCGAAGACCTAGATATTAATCCACAGACCTATGAACACCTGATTTTTGACAGAGAAGCTAAAATTATACAATGAAAAAGAAAGCATCTTCAATAAATGGTGCTAGCATAACTGGATGTCAACATATAGAAGAATGAAAATAGATTCATATCTATCTTATCCCCATGCACAAAACTCAAGTCCAAATAGATTAAAGACCTCAATATAAATATGACCACATTGAACCTGACGGAAGATAAAGTGGGAAGTAATCTTCAAAGCAAGGGCACAGGAAACCACTTCCTAAATATAACCCCAGTAGCACCAGACACTGAGACCAACAATAAACGAATATGACCTCCTGAATCTGAGAAGCATCTATAAAGCAAAGAACACAGTCAATAAGACAAAAGACAGCTGTAGAAATAGGGGCTGCGGGGCCCCAGCACCCCAGCCGCACCCTGGCTGCCTCCGGCTAGCTTATGCCCCGAAATAATTACACGGACACTGTATTCTTTTAGTCACTGCTTGGCTCTTTAGCTTTAGCCCTTTTCTCGGCTAACTCTCGCTCCTGGACTAACCCATTTCCAATCATGTGTGTCGCACCCCAAGGTGCGCTTACCAGGAAGATTCTAGCCTATGTCCATCCTGGGTCGGAGCTTCATCGTGTGTACCTCAGAGAGCAGAGCTCTCGCCTCTGCCCGCAAGAGTGGAGCATCTCGTGTCTCTCTGAGGCGTCTGCCCCTGAGAGGAGAGCTGTCGAGTCTCTGAGCTCACTTCCTCTTCCGCCCAGCATTCTGCTCCGTTCACTCCTCCCATCTACATTCTAACCTATCAGGGCAAGCAGCTTCTTTATTTAATTAACCAATGGCCTTCCTCCATCAGACAGCCTACTGAATGGGATAATATCCTCACCAACCCCACATCAGACAAAGGACTGATCTCCAAAATATGTAAAAAATTCAAGAAATTTGACATCGAAATTCTAAATAACCCAATTTTAAAAAGTGGGGTACAGAACTAAACAGAGAATTCTCAACAGGAGACTGGCAAATGGTCAAAACATACTTAAGGAAATGTACAACAACCTTAGCCATCAGGGTAATGCAAATCAAAACAACTCTGAGATACCATCTTACACCTATCAGAATAACTAAGATTAAAAAACACTAATGATAGCTTTTGCCTGAGAGGATGTGGAATAAAGGGAATGCTCCTCTATTGCTAGTGGAAATGCAAACTTGTACAACCACTTTGGAAATCAGTATTTCTGAGAAAATTGGGAATCAAACTACCTCAAGACCCAGTAATACCATTCTTGGGCATATACGCAAAAGATGCTCAATCTTACTACGAGGACATTTGTTCAACTATGTTTATAGCTGTGTTATTTGTAAAAGCCAGAACCTGGAAAACAACCTAGATGTCCTACAACCAAAGAATGGATAAAGAAAATGTGGCACATTTACATATTAGAGTACTACTCAGCAGTAAAAAATGATGACATATTGAAATTTGCATGCAAATGGATGGAATTAGAAAATACTATCCTGAGTGAGGTAACTCAGACCCAAAAAGATGAATATAGTATTTACTCATAAGTAGATACTTGCTATAAACAAAGGACATTGAGCCTATAGTTCATGGTCCTGAAAAGCTAAGTGAAAAGGTGAACCCTAAGACAAACATATATAGATCTATCTGGAAAGTAGAAACAAACAAGATCACCTAACAATATTGGGAGCATTGGGTTGGGGGTTGAAAGGAGGTTGGAAGGAGAAGAGAAAAGAAGAATGGCATGGGTGAAGAGAACTTGAGGCAATGTGTAACATGAAGGGGCCTGCTAGTTGGGGGTTTCTGTCCTGCCCGGATCCCACAGCTGTTTAGCCCCAAAGAAAATCACACAGGGATCTCCATGAGGTTATAAAACTGGCCCATTAGCCCAGGCTTCTTATTAGCTCTTATGACTTATATTAACCTATTATTCTGATCTATGTTTGCCATATGGCTTGGTACCTTTTTCAGCTGGCAGGTCACATTCTGCTTCCTCTGTGCTCTGCACAGGACTGGGAGGAATCAGCTTCTTCCTTTCCAAAATTCTCCTGTTCTCATTGCATCACCTCTACTTCCTGTCTTTTTTTCCCACCTATACTTCCTGCCTGGCCAATCAGTGTTTATTTAAAACATGATTGACAGATTACAGACAATTTTCCTGTACCACTTCCCCCTCTTTAAAAAAAAAGGAAAATATCCATAGTCCATTTTTGGAGAATGTGGGCATAGTATTCCAGGCTACTTCCTGCTGGTTGGAGGTACTAATAATCTTATGGGGACCTAAAGAAAATTATCATCAAGTCCTGACTGGAGTATCCTATGAGTCTTGATTATCTCAGCCAGCAGTCCTGAATCTGTTTTGGATGTAGAACTCTGATATCTGGGCCATCCATTCCTGCTGGAGATTTCTCAGGTGGTCTTCCTTGATCAAAATTGATTTTTCTTAACTCTGAATAAATCCAGAGCCTCTCATTTTCTGTGGAAACAAAAAGCAACATCTCTTCTCCAAAGTAACATATTTTTTTAACTTCAATTTTGAAGTCAAGGTATTTTCAAAATACCTATCTTGGATTAATTCTGCAGCATTTATAAGCAATATCTTTTAGCAGATATTGCTTCTTCTTTGGCATTCAAACAATTTAAAGAGAGCGTAATAGCATACAGTATCAAGATTCTCTGTGTATTTTCCATCTTTACGTGGCTTTATTTTGACCTCTATTTCTTTTATTTTTACTTTTAACTTTTGGCTTTTTGAGACAGGTTCTCTATGTATCTTTGTCCTAGAATTCCCTCTGTAAACCAGGCTATCCTTGAACTCACAAATTCACAGAGATCTGTCTGTCTCTGCGTCCCAGGCAAATCCTACCTGCATGTGCCACCACAACCGGCAACTCTTTTTTTTTTTTTTTACTTTGAGAACTTTAACCTTTAGCCTGTATATATTTTTAACACACTGTAAAACATTTAGAGGTTTTCTTCCTCTTTGAATCTCTCTTTACTGTATATCTCTCTTTTTCTGACCACATGAGCCTTTAATTTGCTAAGCAATCATGGCTGAGTTACTAGCCTAAGCCATGTTTATTGCCACAACTCTATGGCATTTCAAGGTCTCTGCCAGCAAGCAAGCTGCAACAGTGTGTCTATAAACAACACTCAAAAGCTCCTAGTTGGGACCACCTGCTTGAAAGAGTCAGTTTTCCCTGGCAGAACAGCCCAGAAAGCTGGCATTTTAAAACAGCACAGCTTTTTTCCTACTATGGCTGAAAACTGAAATGCTTTACTCTAGTCTTTCCCAAGCTTTCTCAGGCTTTCTGTGGATGCAGTTATCCATGTGGGCACCATTCTATAACATGAGGGTCCTGCTAGTTGGGGTTTTCTGTCCTGCTCAGTTCCCCACAGCCAGCAAGCCCCAAAGAAAACCACACAAAGATCTCTATATGTTATAAAACTGATTGGAACATTAGCTCAGTCTTCTTATTATCTCTTGAGCTTATATTAACCAATTGTTCTTATCTATGTTAGCCACATGGCTCAGTACCTTTATCAGCTGGGTAGGTTACATCTTGCTTCTTGGTGGTCTGGGGAGGAAAGGGAAGAATCAGCTTCCTCCTTCCCAGGATTCTCCTGTTATCATTGCATCAACTCTACTTCCTGTCTGGTTTTCCCACCTATACTTCCTGCCTGGCCAATCAGCATTTATTTAAAATATGATTGACAGATTATAGACAATCCTCCCACATCAGGAACGGGATAGTTGAGAAAAAGGAAGGACAGAGATGAGAACAAGGAAAGAGATACCTTGTTTGAGGGAGCCATTATAGAGTTAGTAAGAAATCTGGCTCTAGAGAAATTCCCAGAAATCCTCAGGGATGACCCCAGCTAAGACCCTAAGCAATAAAGGAGAAGGGGTCAAATCTTGACTTGCACTATAGTCAGACTGATGAATATCTTAAACATGACCTTAGAACCTTCATCCAGCAACTGATACAGACAGAGGCAGACACCTGCATAGGAGCACTGGACTGAGCTCCCAGAGTCCAGTTCAAGAGTGGGAGTGGTGTAGGAGGTTTTTTCTGTTCATGTGTTGTTTTCATTGGTTAATGAATAAAGAAACTGCTTTGTTGTGAGAGCTTCTTTTGCTCCTTCAGCCAATAGCTGCTCAGATACCAGTGTAGAAAGGAGTGGCAGGCTGTGTTCCTGCTGCCTGGCTCCCTGTCACCTGGCTAGCTTATGTCCCGAAATAACAACACACAAATTGTATTCTTTGAAACACTGCCTGGCTCATTAGTTTCAGTCTCTTATTGGCTAACTCTCACATCTTGATTAACCCGTTTCTATTAATATGTGTAGCACCATGAGGTGGTGGCTTAGTGGGAAAGATTCAGCATGTCTGACCTGGTGGCTGGATCCATGGCATCTGTCTCAGAGAGGAGAGGCATGGTGATTGCCTCACTTCCCTCTTCCTCCCAGCATTCTGTTCTGTCTACTCCACCACCTAAGGGCTGGCCTATCAAATGGCCAAGGCAGTTTCTTTATTAACCAATGAAATCAACACAAAACAGAAGACTCTCTCACATCATTTCCCCTTTTTCTGTTTAAACAAAAAAAGAAGGCTTTAATTTTAACATAGCAAAGTTACATATAACAAAAGAGTTATCAAGTAAGAATTACAGTTACAATATTTATATCTGTTTTATCTTTTATCATAACAAAGGAAAACTACAAATATAACTAACCATTCTTCAACTCCATCAAAGACTCCAGAAGAATATAATATTACTTAAGCAAACAAGAAATAAGCAACTTCCAAACTATAGAAATGACAGAGACATCTCACTGCCTGTACAGTCACCCAAAGTTCCTTTATACTTTGTACCATTGGGCCATCCATCTTAGGCCTTCAGGCCCATAGTATCCAGCAGACATTTCCATGAAGCAGAAAAATTCAAAGAAATTTCAGGCACTTTCTTCTGTGTTCTGCAGAATGTCTCACAGCCTCTTTCATGAAGCAGGAACCCCGAAAGATCATCTCACCTTTAGGCAAGTTTAGCAGTCCTCTCTCTGTGGGTTCTTTGTGTCCAGTTTATGTAACAGTCCAGGCAAGAGCAGTTTCTTGCCCAAATGGCTAACAAACTCCATAAGGAGCCTCTTCGATGCCCATCCTCCTCTTGAAGTAGCTGCTGCTGTCAAGAGCAGATGTGTCACATTGTCATGAAATGCCCTAAGTTATTAAAACATTTAAAATGCCATATTCTGTAGTCTTTGAAAGATATGAAGAATGCCTATCTAACTGAAATATCTCTCTATATATCTAAAAAAATGTAACTAACATGACTACAAGCTTGACTACTATTGATGATTATCCACTAACAACCTATATTTTCTAATTATACATTACATTTTTAAATGAACTACACAGTCACAATACCTTAATCAATATCAGAAATACATATATACATATAACAAAATTGACCTTAAAATCCATACCAGTGCAAATTATTCATATCTATATCATACCAGCCCATTGGGGTGTGGTCTTTCTATATCTTTAAAAAAGAAGCCACTGCCGTCTGCTTGCTCTTTGGCCTTGAACTAGTTTATGCAACTTGAACTCCTGACTCTGCCTTCTTCAGCAAATCCTAATGGCACCCAATGTGGATAAATGCATCCCCAGAAAGCCTGAGAAAGCTTGGGAAAAATCAAGTAAAGCATGTTTTCTTGGTAGCAGCAATTTTTCGGGTCTGTCCTGCTTGCTAGAGGCAAGCAAGCACTCTCATCTAAGGGATCCTGACTCAGCTTTAACTACAAAACCTTGTAGCTCTTTAAAGAGGTCCTGCCACAAAACACTTAAGAGGTGTGGATGAAAAGCTGAATGCATGATTTTCGGTTTTCAGCTGTAGCAGGAAACAGCTGTGCCATTTTAAAATGCTGGCTTTCTGAGCCATCTTGCCAGTGCAAACTCTGACTCTTTGAGGCAGGAGGGCTGGCTACAGACAGAGGACTTGAGTGTTTTCTGTGGACATAGTGTTGCAGCTTGCTTGCTGGCAGGGACATTGAAACACTGTAGAGTTGTGGCAACGAACACAAGGCTGGAATCACAGAAAGCTAAGGAATGGGCTGGATTCTGCCGTCAAAGCCACGGGTTTAATCCTACCCATATTCCTTAGTAAATTAAAGGCTCATGTGGTCAGAAAAAAAGAGAGATATACACTAAAGGGAGATTCAAAGAGGAAGAAAACCTCTAAATGGTTTACAGTGTGTTAAAAATATATGCAGGCTTAAAAGAAAAAAAGTTAAAGTTCTTTTTTTATTATTTTTTAATTTATTTATTTGTTAAAGATTTCTGTCTCTTCCCTGCCACCGCCTCCCATTTCCATCCCCCTCCCCCAATGAAGTCCCACCCCTCCTTAGCCAGAAGAGCAATCAGGGTTCCCTGCCCTGTGGGAAGTCCAAGGAACCCCCACCTCCATCTAGGTTTAGTAAGGTGAGCATCCAAACTGCCTAGGCTCCCACAAAGCCAGTACATGCAGTACTGGATATGAAAACAGGATCCAACATT